>NW_027397155.1:49453-100683 GCF_003265705.2 Callorhinus ursinus | reverse complement strand
CCAACTCATGACCCCAAGATCAAGAAGTACATGCTCTACCAACTGAGCCAGCCAGGTGCCCTATTTCTTACATGTAGGGACAGAGTTATCACTGTGACTTAAGGAAATATGTATAATCTGCATCCACTTTAGTTATGTTACAGTTTGTGATCTGTGTAATATAGAAAAAAAAATAGCACCATGTTGGCTCTTTTTCTGTTATCTCTGCAGGTAATATAGACACCTCAGCTGCCTCTTAAAATTGTGTTATTTTGTTACTATGTTTTGCAAATACACATTGGAAATTTTGTGTAAGTTGTTGTAAGGGAGCAAGAATGTCCTATCCCCTTCAAGGTACTTCTAGCACCCTGACACAAGACAGATTCATAAGAGAAAATCAAACTTAATAGTGTATGTGTGGGGAATCCATATAGACATAGAAATTCCAAAGATAGGCAAAATGAGGTATATGAAAGGAACACACTTCACAAGGTGATAAGAAAAGCAGCTGTTTGATAAGTAGATATTTGCCCTGCTATACAGCTGGATCAGTCAGATAAAATTTATCTCTGCTAATAACCCTTATTTTGAGAACAACCATCAATTTAGATTCTATGTTGTTAAGGGAGCAGCAAAAGTTTCTTTTGAGCCTGTAGGGTTTCGATTGCCTTCAGCTCAGAATAACATTCATGCCAATGTAGCCCATCTTGGGGTAGCCCACATTCAGCCCCTATAGTGTTTAGCCCTTAAACATTTTTTGAATAATGATTTTGATACTATCTTTGTAAATACAATTTAAATTATTTTAATAGAATTATAAAAAATAATCACAAGAACTCCAATTTTTAAAAATTGAGAGTTATTCTTCTTGGCAGTTGATTTGCCAAGTCAAATATTAAGATAAATTTACAGTAAAAGTAAACATTTGAAAATGGAATCATCATAGCCATGTTGCCTATTTATTAGTTTATTTTAAAAAACCCTATAAGGATGAACATGTGTTGGTTTTAGAAAAACCTACATATTCAGAAGCAGAAGTTTGTGAAGATCTAGAAATAAATGTCTTTTTATGATACATAATGCTTTGGCATGTGGATTTTTTTCTTTAAGTGGGTTAAGATGAAAATACCTATGAGCTAAATCTTCAGGGAAACAAAACATTTCCAGGAGAGAGAGAGAAATTTAAACAAACAAAAGCACCAGTATCCAGACATATTAATGAGAAAGTAGTAAACTCGTGAAAGTATTTTTGGTAGCTGAAATTCTGCCCACATAGCTTATTCATTAGAGATATTACTAGTCAGGCTAATTATCATCATTGATTTTTAAGTGTATTACTATGCATGATGAAGAGAATACAAGAGATTTAGTCTGAGCTTCTCAAAATATGTTTAGATTATTCCTTAATGAAGATACTTCATAAAGGCTGCTAATCAAAAAGTTTCTTGATTGACCATAACTTGAAGTATTTAAAAATAAATGTAATTAACAGTTATTCTTGGCACGTCACAGCTTGGTATTTTGTATGAAAATATTTTCACCTACTAAATCTATTTCACACAGTGAAATAAATAATTCCATGAAAGTTCTAAGATGCGTGAGTCTTAAGGAAAGAAGAGGACACTTCCTCATCTACTATATAGGGAAACACCCAGCGGATTGCATATAACAATTTTCTACAAAGATCAGTTTCTCCAATTTTTCTCTTGAATGAGTACAAATTAGAGCCTGAAAACTTCAAAACATGCTTTGAAAATCTATTTGATGCGATAATAGTACCACTTTGCTTTTTTAATGTATCACATTTCAAAGCACCTTTTAAATGTCAATCTGCCTTCATTGGTTGTTCATTTAGGATAAAGGCTGACTAAACATTAATTTCTAACTACTTTCAATTTTTGTTCACCAGTAATTTTACACGGCTGCCACATTTAGCAGGAACAGAACAAAACTTTCAGCTTGCAAAGCAAATTCAATCCCAGTGGAAAGAATTTGGCCTGGATTCTGTTGAGTTAGTCCATTATGATGTCCTGTTGTCCTATCCAAATAAGACTCATCCCAACTACATCTCAATAATTGATGAAGACGGAAATGAGGTAAAACAAAGAGATAAGAAACTACCCTCATCTCTATTCTTTTCAAACACCTTTTATGAAAGAATGCCCTATACCATCTCTAATTATTGATGGAAATCAATATTATTGAAACTTGTCAATGATGTCTTTAATATCTCATTACTGGTGTCAACTCCTTTCCTATGACGTTTGAATTTAATGTGATGTTGAAAAAATCTGAGAAATTAATGCTTGATCACAGTTGTATTTTCTGTTTTTTAGTATTGTGTGCTAATATAAAATATGATATATAAGTACTTCCAGGCAAGTAAAATAGACACATTTTTGATAGATTCAGACTATAAAAGATACTGTATAAGTTTGGGGGTGTGAGGAAACCCAAGACACCTGGTGTGTAGTTTGAGTCCGCAGCTTTTTATTGGTGCTTAATGATATGAGTCATATGATCATGTATTCAGCTCTGTGCCCAGAATTTGGATGTGGACATTTGAAGGGGGAAGAGAATTGGGAAAGAATGTCTATAGAATGATTATTTAAAGAATTTATAATCTTGTTTGCAAGTTAGGGTACATACTTGAGGAAGAAAAGATAATACAAGTGACGAGGTATTTCTTTGTCATGATATGCACTCAATATGAAAACTCGTAAAGTAAAACTCATTCACTTAACCCTATTTAGCATACCTTAGTTTTAGAGGTACTGTATCTTAACTGAAATAGCCCCTTTCAATCCAGATAGTCTCCTTCAGTCTTTTTGTCAGTTGGGCCTTTTCAGTTGGTATATAGCTTCAAATATGTCCAGGTTGATCAGTGAACTGAAAATGTCATGTGATTTAAATACATATAAATTTAAAAAATTTTTCCTAATATGTCAATCACCTTCTATCGACTAATGAATCAGTCTTTTAATGGCAAATATGTTGTTATGTCTTGCTGTCAGTGATGTAATCCCATGCTAAATTTCCTAATATGATTTGAAACTTTCTATATTAACTACTATTTTAAATTATTGTAGTTAGTTGTTTCTTTTTAAAATATTAACCTGTCTCAAAATTTAAAAAGTATTTTTAAAAAAAACTTATGTGCAATATCAATATACCACATATGGTCCCATAACATTTGTTAAATAGGTCGGGGCATATCTATATAATTAAGTACTAAGCAGTCTATAAAAGTATGATTAGGAAAGTTATTTAATGATGAAATAAGATAAAGATTATGTTAAATATATATATATTTATACATATAAAACCTCTGTCTTGATCTGTCAGATTTGGGGATGATCTATATACAATGAGGAAAATAGCAAACTTGCACTTCTTTTTTCCTTCTTCTTTCACCTCCTAATTTTGACTGTGACTTTGCTTTTATTATTCCATTTCATTGTTTGTTTTGCCATTGTAAGCATTTATTAAATTCTTCAAGCCTGTCACATAATATAAAGGTATCATGTAGAAACGTCATTCTGGAGATTTTCTGGAATGGTGTTAGCTGTCTCTTTTGGCTTCCTAGACCAATTTCTGTTGGGATGGGGAGTGTTTTCCCCACACATCTAACAAGCAATTCTCAGACACCAGTTGGGCGTCCTATAATTCAATGCAGTTCTGACACTATTTACCTGGAGATAGCATCAGATTCCATAGGTAAGAGTTCAGTCTCATAAGACTGCTCCCTCCCCCACCCACTCAGATGCCAGGTGCAAGTCCAGGTTGTTAACCTGTGTTTCTGACAGACGGGCAGAAATCAGAGGTTCCTATGATCCCCTCCTCAGGTTTTATTAATGTGCTAGAGCAAATTAACATTTGCAAAAAACATTTTACATTCCAGATTACTGATTTATTAAAAGGATGATAAATGATATGGATCAGTAGCCAGATGAAGGATGAATAGGGCAAAGTATGTGGGAAAGAGCAGAGAGTTTCCACGCCCTCTCTAGGAGCCCCAATCCCCTCCCATTTCCATGAGTTCGCCAACCCGGAAGCTCTCTGAACCCTGTCCTTTGGGTTTTTATGGAGGCTTCATTACATAGGTGTGATGATTAAATCTTGGCTATTGGTGATTGATTCAACTTCCAGCTCCTCTTTCCTGGTTGAGAGGTTGGCAGTGGGACTGAAAGTTCCAACCCTCTAATCACTAAGTTGGTTCTCCAGAAACCTGCGCCAATCCTTAAGTGGGGTCCAAAAATTACCTCATTAACATAACAATAGACACATTTGTTGCTCTCATCAGGAAATTCCTTTTAGGAGGTTTTAGGAGCTCAGTGCCAGAAACGGGATGAAGATCAAATATATATTTATTATAAATCACAATATCACAATGCCTAAATCTTCCTGATTTTTTTAAAAGCTATATCATTAATTCATTTTCCTTTTTTATTTTCATCCAAATTACATCTGAACATAGTCACATACTTCTCCAAAGTGCCTTGCTTCCTCCCTATTTCTCCCTCTCCTGAAGCAAACAATATTCAACTGTTGACACAAAATGAACAAAACTTTTAGGTTTTATTTTTTTTTTAAGATTTTATTTATTTGATAGAGAGCGAGCACAAATAGGGGGAGCAGGCAGAGGGAGAGGGAGAAGCAGGCTCCTCGCTGAGCGGGGAGCCCGAAGCGGGCCTCGATCCCAGGACCCTGGGATCATGACCTGAGCCGAAGGCAGACGCTTAACGACTAAGACACCCAGGTGCCCCAAACCTTATAAATTTTAAAGGAAAAGGAAAAGAGTTTTATTTGAATCCAAGTTAAGGCAGCTGCCCAGGATACACAATTTTCACAAAAGAAAAATGGAACATTAGGGAGGAAAAGGAAGAGTAACATCACATAATAGGAAAATAAAAGTGACTTAAATGCTGTGTATCAGTAATTAGAAAAAATTTAAAGGAAAAAACTGATTAAAAACATAGCATATCAGACTAAGTAAAATCAGCTGTGTACTCTTTTATAAGGAGTGACTTGAACACAACATTACAAGTCTGAAAGTAACAAAACTGAAAAAGAAATACCAAGTAAATATTGACTTAAAAAATGGTTTTATCTTATAAAGTAAATTTTAAAGCAAAGTCAAAAACCTTATTAAGAGATAAAGAGGGTCACTACCTAAGTGTTTCAATTCACCAACAATTCTAAAGTTGTTTTTATCTGTTAAAGGAAAAGTTACAACAGGCCCAAAATTGAATTACTTGTACTGAGACCCACTCAGAAAACCAAGATTTAATACCTAACCTAACGCAGTTGATTCAGCCTCTCCAAGAAATGTGACCTTTAACTAATCAATCTGGAATTACCTGGTCAGCACTGATGAGGTAATCCACCCAAATGACCCCCTTTGTCCCCTAAAGGACAAAGATCAATAAGGAAAAAATACAAAGAAAGCAAAAATAAATAAAGAGTTAAGAAAAAAAAAAAGAGACATATCTGTAGATGCTGCACAGATAACAAAGATAAGAAAATACTAGGAAGAAGTATGCCAGTAATCCACAGCTGAGATGAAATGGAAAAAACTTGAAATTTGACAAAAGAATGCAAAATCCAAATAGTTCTATAACATTGAAGAAATTAAATCAGTACTTCAAAAACTCCCACAACACAGAGCATCAAGACCAACTGGTTTTCCTTTAAGTTTGAAAGTTTAAAGTAAAAGATCATTTAAATATAACACAAGCTATTTCAAAGAATATTAAAAACTCAACTCATTTTTTAAGGCAAGTATAATCTAGAAACGATAACCCAACAAGCGAATTGCAAAAAGACAGGTCAAATGTGTAATGTATGTATATGGATAATATAATTATCATTATGAAAAAGAAAAATTGCATACTCATCTCAAAAAATATCCCCCCCCAAAAAAAACATTGAACAAATGAAACATAAATTCATGATAAAAACTCTTAGTAAACTTGGAAAGGAAGTTAATTAACATCACCTGATAAAGGTCACAGCAACTATCAAAATTAATGGTGAGACATTAAAAACATTCCCTTGGAATGTGGATATCTATCACTACTTTGCAACATTGTACATGGCCCTGGTCCTGGGCAAGGGTACAAACAGTGATGGGAGATCGGGAGTGAACCTAACGTTATGGTATCCCAACTAGAGCACCAAATATCTACCTTTTCTTTCTTTCTTTTTTTTTTTTAAGATTTTATTTATTTGACAGAGAGAGACAGCGAGAGAGGGAACACAAGCAGGGGGATTGGGAGAGGGAGAATGAAGGCTTCCCGCTGAGCAGGGAGCCCGATGCGAGGCTTGATCCCAGGACCCTGGGACCACAACCCGAGCCAAAGGCAGCGTCTAACCAACTGAGCCACCCAGGCATCCCCAAATATCTACCTTTTCTGAGGCACACAGAACCTACCGTGAAACCGTATCAATTACTACCCCTCAAAAATCCCCACATCCTCCATTTAGCCCATAATTTTTCTGTGACACACATAGGGTAGGAAACTCATCTGAATCATTGGGAAAGATTATAAAAGAAACTGTAGTAAAGTGCAATACCAATCCATCTAGAAACAGTCCTTGCATCAGCATATCTTTCAGCCAAGCGAGTATTCAAGTTGATCTCACTCAATTTGCCTATATGGTAATCTTCAATTTTACAGCCTCTCTGAACAAGTGGATTTTAGAGCAAGTTTATGAGTTATTCTAACATGTGGGAGAAATTTGTAAGGTCAGGGAAACCACTATTTTGGGTGACTTTATCAAAGGTAGACTATATACCAGAGAGCATTGCTCATTTTCCAGAATTCACTAATATAGCCTCAAATTACATATTCTCAGCATAACCAAAACAGTTTAGTTTACAAATTTCTATTTACCTTTTGTGACATAATAAAAGGCAGTATATAATTCAATCTATATCATATGTTATCTCTATGTGAACAAAGATAAGAATGTGTCTATATATATTTAAAGTATTTCTGGTTGAATCTATAGAACACTAGTCATATTGGTTGCCTGTGGAAGGAGGAACTTGTGCGTGTTGTGCAGGAGAGTAAAAGTTTACAGTTTACCACAGAATGTAGGTCTGAAGAGTCACAATAATTAAATTACACTTGGAGATGGTGATGGTACAAAACCATTAATAGGTGTGACAGAGGGATGAAAAAAAAACAGTTGAACTGTCACAATGTTCATAGATAATGCCTAAATCTGAAACACTACATGTTATTTAAAGAAATAGAGGTAAATATCCCCCAAATCAACTCCTGGTTGTGATAAAAGAAAGGGAATTTTAGGGGCACCTGGGTGGCTCAGTCATTAAGTGCCTGCCTTTGGCTCAGGTCATGATCCCAGGATCCTGGGATCGAGCCCTGCATCGGGCTCTCTGCTCAGCGGGGAGCCTGCTTCTCCCTCTCCCCCTGCTTGTGTTCCCTCTCTCGCTGACTCTCTTTCTGTCAAATAAATAAAAAATCTAAAAAAAAAAAAGGAATTTTCAACTTTTCGGGTTTGTGGGCCCTGCTTCTGGGCTCCCAGAGAAGCTATACTTGAACCTTTACCAAGGTCAAAATGACTCGGCAAAACCTTAAAGTATATATGGGCTCAATTAATATCTCTACAAGGCAAACATCTTAGAATACTTTCACTTTGGTCATACCCTACCACTTTATGCCCATAATTCTAATTTAATCTTGTTCTTGTCAACTTGAATAATACTTGCTTTTATTATTACATACAGTACATATTTATTCATTTTTTCCACATATTCAGGATACCTTGCTTACCAGTCTTTCTTGAATCATCTTAGAGCTTCTTTTAGAGGCTTTATTTGTTTTGTTGAATGATATCCTTTAGAGATTTTCTTTAAGTGAATATCTGTTGGCTCCAAACTATTAATTTTTGGTAGAAAATGTGTCTTTCATTTCATTTCCTTTTTTAAATTTTTTTGGAGTAGGAGGCGGGGGTGCATGAGGATCCACACCCAGCTCGCAGCCCAACTCAGAGCTCAGTTACACCACCCTGAGATCATGACCCGAGTTGAAATCAAGAGCCGGATGCTTAATCGACTGAGCCACCCACGCACCCCCATTTCATTTTCAAAAGGAAGGATGTTTTTGTGGGACCTAGATTTGTAGTTTGGCAGTTACTGTAATCAAAGCCTGGTGCTTTATAGATCCTCTCTGTGTCTGTGGCTTATTCTTCTAGCACAGTGCTGAATATTTGATATGTATTTTCAAAATACAAAATACAAAACCCTCTACTGACAAAAACGATAATGTACATTTTTCCTTGTGTGCTTGTAGTAATCAAACTTTACCTAACTTAGTTTTGACTTATATTTTGCTTTTCCAGATTTTCAACTCATCGTTATTTGAACCACCTCCTCCAGGATATGAAAATGTTTCAGATGTTGTGCCACCTTTTAATGCCTTCTCTCCCCAGGGGATGCCAGAGGTAAATATGCAATGTAATAATATACAAATAACAAACAGAACCCCCTCATACATGCAGGCAACAATTGAACAGTTATAAGGAGATTTTTATATAATCCAAATTTACCCTCTTTTCACAATTAGGACAGTAGAATTTCTTAATAAGGAAAAGCACTATTTATTGTTTTGTTGACAGTTTTTAAAGATAAAATTTACTGCAGTGAGATGCAGAAATCCAAAATGTACATTTATTGACTTTTGACAAATGTATATACCTGTGTAATCCAAACCCCTTAACACACAAAATATTACCATCATTTCAAAAAGTAACTCTATGCCTTTTCTCAATCAGTACCACACCCCTTGCCCCCTGCCAGTCAATCATTCTAATTGTTTTTGCTACCATTGATTAGTTTTGCCTATTTTAAAAATTCATATTGATGGAATTGTACAGCATGTAATCATTTGTGTCCAGTTTCTTTCACAAAGTGTTGAGTCTATGAGATTCACGTGTTTTAGCTTTTAATTAGTTCTTTTTTATTGCTAAGTAATTTCCATTGTATGAAAATACTGCATTAATTATTACTGTTGCATAGCACTGATTAGTTTTCAAAGAATTTGAGTAAGAGTATTGTTGCCATTTTCAAATGAAGAGCATGAAGGTCCATTCTAGAAAATTTTGTGTGGTCTACTCAATAAAGTAGTGTGCATAACTATCATCTGAAATTCTATAGTCAATCCCCAGATTCATGTGAGGTACTTTGTTTTTTATAAGAAAGCTAAATTTGAAAGAGTTGAATATAATTATTAACATCTTTTTAAAAGTTGTCTCTACTATTATAATACTTGACAGTAAGTAAATTCAATTTTGGATGTATTGGGTTGAAGTGCCTGGGATATATTCACAAGAAGTTGCTAATTGACAGTTGGGTATATTGGATTATCAGTCAGTAGAAGGCTCTTATTAGAAACATCCTAGGTAAAAAAATTTGCTTAATCAATTAGGATATATTGCAAAAACATAAGGATGATTTAATATCAGGAAGTGCCATATCTTTTAATAAGTAAGAGAGAAAATACTATTTTTATTTTCAAATGTATTGGATTTATTAACTTATAATTTAAAAACTCTTGCAAACTTAGAATAAAAGAGTATTTTTCATTGGTTGTATGAAGTTCACTTCAAATGAATAGTTTACATCTTAATGGTATAATATTAGAAAAATTCTGTCTAATATTTAGCACATAAATAGAATGCTGGCAATCATAATTATTTCATAATTGACATGAGATAGGAATGAGGCATATAGCAATTGGAAGTGAAGAGATAGTATATTTTAGATCTTAGGTGTACTGAGGTCACTTAGACTTAATCCAAGGTTAAGGTACCTCCCATCTTTGTTCTCAGTCTCATTCTTCTCCCCCCAGCCCAATGTATTTATGTCCTTTGCAATGCATATATTCTTTTTGTTTGTTTGTTTTTCTTTAGAGAGGGAGAGAGCGGGGGAGGGGTAGAGGGAGAGGGAGAGAGAGAATCTTAGGCAAGCTCCATGCCCAGTGGGGCTCAATCTCACAGCCCTGAGATCATGACCTGAGCTGAAACCAAGAGTCGGACCCTTAACCGATGGAGCCACCCTGACGCCCCAGCAATGTACATATTCTTGAAAACATATGGCTTTATTTTGTGTTTGATGTATTTTAAATTTATGTAAATAGCATTAAACTTTAGGTCTTACTTGTTCTCTTATTCTTTCCAATCAATGGCCTTTAAAAACTCTATCCATGTTGCTTTATGTCAGGGTAGTTCGTTCCTTTTTACTTGTTGCCTATCCCACGCTATGTGCACACAACATGTAACTTACCCATTCTCTGAGCCTCGAGTGCTGCTTTACTCCTAAATTCTCATCACCACAGTGTTGCAGTGAATGTCCTCATATGTGTCCCATCTGGGCTTGCAAGGGTTTCTCTGTTTACAGTAAACACAAGTGTGGGATTGCTGTTTTGTAGGAATAGTTAATTTCACAATGCCCAGACTGTAGCAGTTGGTTGCTTCTGCTGACACTAAATGAGTGTTCCTTTTTCCTCATATATTTTCATCAACACTTGAAATTATATAACTTTATGATTTTTGCTTTTTGTTTATATAACTTTATTATTTTATTTTAATTCACATTTCTCTGATTACAACTAAGGTTGCTCATTTGTAAACATATTTATTTATTAGCTGTTCTGGTTTTTATTCTGTGCAATAACTAAGGCTAGCGTTCTCCCTGTTGAATTTCCAGTCTTTTCTTACTGATTTTAAGGGTTTCTTAAATATTTTAATTATTTATTCCATATTGGTTTAAATATTACAAACCTTTTTCTAATTTTTCACCCATTTGTTCATGTTATCTAAGTTCCCCTTTTCTTATTTTTTTAAGGATTTTTTTTTTTAATTTGAGAGAGAACAAGAGAGAGCACGAACAAGGGGAAGGGCAGAGGGATAGGGAGAGGCAGACTCCTGGCTGAGCAGGGAGCCCAGACCCAGGACCCTGGGATCATGACCTGAGCCAAAGGCAGACGCTTACCTGACTGAGCCACCCAGGTGCCCCAAGTGCCCTTTTATGAAAAGATATCTTTAATATTAATATTGCTCAATTGTTCTCTTTATGTTTTTATACTTTGGGTCTTCTTTATTAATTCTTTTCATTATTTACAGTGATATATCTGTATAATCAGAATATACAAAAAATACTAATATATCATTATTTAAAAATAATATCAGATTGAAGTATTTATGGACATAGTGTATAATAACAGGAAATATAACAAAAATTTTAATTTAAAATAACCATAAAATATAAAATACAAGTCTTCAATGAGCATGAAGTAGTTGAAGAGCACTGTGAAATTTATTGAGCAGTGAAAATATTATGTATAAAGAAACTTTATGTTTCTAGGTAAGAAGACAGAATACTATAGGGAGAAAATTATTCCCACATTAGTTTGTGGGTTTAATGTATAATCAATTGACATCCCCAAGTAATTTTTGGACTTTGACAGAATTATTCTACTCATAAGAGTCATAGAGATTATTAACTCATTTCTTTCAAGTAGACCTAAACTCTTCTTGATTAATGGGAAGATAGAGTCTGTGATTCTGCATGAGATTCTTGTTTGTGTTCAAATATTAGATGAGTTTGCTGGCTGATGTGCTTCACTGAATCACCTATAACTCAGCCAGTGCAATGCTAATTCTTTTTAAAGTTATGTATGTCTGTGCTTAAGATATTTCACTGTAGGGGCGCCTGGGTGGCTCCGTCAGTGAAGCGTCTGCCTTTGGCTCAGGTCATGATCTCAGGGTCCTGGGATCGAGTCCTGCATCGGGCTTCTTGCTCAGGAGAAATCCTGGTTCTCCCTCTACCTGCTATTCCCCCTACTTGTGCTCTCTCTCTCTCTGATAAATAAATAAATAAAATCTTTAAAAAAATTAAAATAAAATAAAAATATAATCTAGCGGTTCTCAAACGGTGGTCAACATATACCGTGATAATCCAGAAGGCTTGTAAAACATCAGTTCTAGCTCCCACCCCCTTGAGTTTGGGTAGGTCTTCATAGTTCATTTCCAACAAGACCCTAGGTGACACTGATTCTGAGGACTTAAGAACCATGCTTTGGGAGCCACTGGCCTTGTCTCCCGGTTCTGTTTCAATTAACAAGAGTGGGAAGATGGAAGCTTGCAAGAAATGGAAAATTCTAGGCTAACAGTGCCAGATTGTATTTATTCCCAGTCATAGAACAATGGTACAGTGTAAACTTTACAAGAAGGTCATTGTCTGAAAACAAAGCTTTTTTTCTAACTGATGGTGACAGCTTGCATTTGTGAAGTGCCCAGAGGACATATCTATCACACTTGTTTTCATTTTCAAAGTGTACTGTCATTTTTTAACTTTTTTTATTATTATGTTATGTTAATCACCATACATTACATCATTAGTTTTTGATGTAGTGTTCCATGATTCATTGTTTGTGTATAACACCCAGTGCTCCATGCAGAACGTGCCCTCTTTAATAAAAGTGTACTGTCATTTTTAAACTAATGTCTCCTTTGATCCCTCATTTGTTTTGTGCGGATTGCAGATTTATCAAAAGATAGCCACAGTTTACAGACATTTAAGGTTGTAGTCTCCCCAAAGTTAGTGATATTAAATAGGGATAAATTTCAAGTAGGACACTGACACTAAGACAAAATTCACTGAAATTAAATTGATTAATAACTCTATATTCACAGAATAAGAGCAAGCTCCAGGGAGGGCTAACAATTATAAATGAGACATACAGTATGGTTATTAATAGTGCATTAATATTGCATTGTCTGAGGAAGAAATATAAGAGTTAAAATAATCCCTTTACTGAAGCAAAGATTCAAATATCACTTCTCAGTCGACTTTTTTCATTTAAATTGCATGCACCTAAGTACTAGTTTACTATTTGCCTATTTTATTTAAACTTTGAAACAATTTGCTACAGCGCTTGTCACTTTTTAATATACTATGTAATTTACTTATTAGTTATTATTTTTATTATTATCTTTCTGCATTTCACATGAATGTAAGTTCCTCCAAGGACAGGGATGTGCTGTATCCCTAGTTCGTAGAACACTGCTGGGTTCATAATGATACATTTTCAACAAGTTTGTCAGATGAATCCTGGAATTAGTTTGGAAACAATTTTATTTTAGTATCTGTTGTACATTTGTTGTGCACATGCTAGGAGAAATGTAGCCGAAGAGGGAAACAATAAAAATAAAACTATAGGATATGAGAAGTTGTCCAGCCCAGGGACTTCAAACTAGGATGTGTGAAGACTTCCGAAGGCAGACATGAGATTGTTTTAAAGAAATCCATTTCCACCACCAATTTCTCAGGGTGCAGTTACATTGGACTGAGAACTAGCCCATGGTCAGGTCCTGCTGGTACTTTGTCCCCACTTCCTTATTTATAATCATTTTTCTCTTATTTTTACAAATGAAAGACATCTCTCACCCATCCTAAAACAATATGAAGCATATCTCTGAGTTGTATCTCTGAGGTTCTGGACAAAGAGACAATAGTGGAAGATTCTCATAACTGGGTAATAAGAGATTTGGCAAGTCAGATGGTTTGCAACTGAACAAAATTAGTTGAGCCTAGTTGAGCGTCTAGCTGACATCATGAGAATTAACTCAGATAATAGATCAGTGTCTGTGATTTGGGCGTTCTAACTTGGAAGGAGTTTAAATAACTTAGTGAAAATTCTGCAACAAAACTTCTTTCACTCCCATCTCAAGGTTTCTCAGAAATTAGGTCTAAAAACAAAATGTGAATAGAACTAATGTGGAGTCCTGTCTCATTCTAGCAACAATTTATTCATCCAGTGACCTGATGTTTTAGCATCTAATAGCATTAAGAAATATATTTCAAGTAAAATTTTGTGCTTGGGTATCATTTACACAAATTTGTAATATTGTTAGACACAATCTACTACTAATAATTAGCTTACTCCTAAAGAATTTTCTTAGTGCATACGTCCTTGTGACAAGACATTTTAAAAACTTCAATACACACACACACACACACATATATATGCACATACACACACATATATGTATAATCTTAATCAAAGGAAGTTTGGCAGTGATCAAGAAAAGACTTCCAAGCATTCCCAAATCCTAGGTGACAGACACTGAAATGGAATGTAGCATGCTAATTAATTAAGAAGTGTTCTCTTGGGATCAATAGTTGTGTCAGGGGAGGGAAGGGAAGCTGGATTGAGCAGAGGGAGCAGTGACCCTCAATGGCAGGCTTGGCTGACCTGAAGGGCGTTTCTGGAGTCAGCAGAGCTCTTCAGAACTGTCCTGGGTTGGACTAAAATGTCCAGGGCTTTATACTCCCCACTGATCAGTCATGCACTGTGTGACATCCCAGGAAGGGGCATGACTTTGAGCAGAGTGGTTGTCTGTAGCTGAGGCAATTCCTGAAGAGGCTTGAGAACTGAAGGCTGTCTGCAGAGAACCTTCCCTTGCAGCTGGAACGAGAATGTCTTCAGCGAAGGAGAATCTGGACAGCACATCCCAATGTCCAGCACAAATATATTTTACTTTAGAGTAAAATTCTTTGGGGAAAGGGGGACAAGATAGAAGTTCGAGGAGAAAATGGGTGATAAAATTCTGACTGAAGAGCGTCTTCCTGTATTTTTTAAATGAATGATGTGGAATAGTAAATCAGTATAGTGTGTATATTCCTTTGGATGCATATAAAAAGTGATGTAAAATTGCTTCTCAAAATATTAATAGTTATAATGTGCTGGAAATTGCATTTTTGTAGCTACTTAAGGTATGATAAGCAATTTTAGATGTCAAGTAAATATATGAGGGGCTGATGTTGGAGTTCCAAAATTAATTTGGGGAGAAGGTGAGAAAAAAATGAAGAAACCTGGTCTCATCTAACAGGTCATTTTGCAGATGAGAATACTGAGACTCAGAGATGTTTCTAAGATTTGCACGTGGTCATACTAATAATATGAAACCAGACCCATAAAGCAGTTATACTACCTGACCTTTCTTCCTTACCTGGTGGTAGTGGAGACCCATTAGGTTTCTAGTTGTGAAGGAACTTCTAAGAATGAAGCTGTCCTCAAGGGTTTCTTAACCTAGGGTGCCTGGACCCCTTCAAACTGCATGTGGCAATATATATATTCCTGTACATTTTGGGGGGAACACTTCTATAGCATTATAGCCACTCTAGAGGAGACATATATAAACAAAGTTTACTGTTAAATTCATACATCTCTAACTCAGCCAATTGTCTTAATTCAAGTTCATTTCTCCCTTGAACCTCTTATGGGAGGCTTGTGCTTTTCTAACTCTCTTGCATGCTCTTGCCTCTTCCCTCTTTCAAAGATGTGAAACCGTCCTCATGCAGAGAAACCTCCTTGTATTAAATCGTGCTTGTCCTAAATCATTCCTGGTCTCAACAGGGTGATCTCGTGTATGTTAACTATGCACAGACTGAAGACTTCCTTAAACTAGAGAGGGACATGAAAATCAATTGCTCTGGGAAGATTGTGATTGCCAGATACGGGAAAATTTTCAGAGGAAATAAGGTAAAAATCATTTCTTTTTTCCCTTCCCCCAATATAAAAAAAAATCTTACATGTGTAGAAACATATCCCTAAAATTTTCTGAGGACCATGATCCTTTCATATTCTGTAACATGGCCACTTTATGGGGAGGACACGTTTACTAGCTTATACACAGGGGTTTTAAATTGGGTCATTGGAGTTTGAACCAGTGTAGAAGTTCAAGCAGAACAAAGCATATTTTTTCATACCTGCAAATATGCCTGTGGTCTACATAGAAGCATTCATTGGATTTGTTGTTGCCATCAGTATCTTCGTTTTTTAATATTATCTTTGAAAATACTAAATTCAATTTTAATGTGAATTGTTAATATAGGTAATCAGAGAAACTAAATTCTACATAGCAGTTTTAAAAAATTACTGTCACTTGATCTATTCATTTTTTTCCTCTTTTGTGAGAAATTAAATTTCAAAAATATTCCCCCCCAGTCATAAAAGATATAGAAATCTGGCCTGTGGAGTCTGCTTGCTTCTTGTGCTCCTAGACCAGTGGAAGAAACAGCAAGTACTTGCTATCACTATTGTGGACATTTCCTAAAGCTACAGCTCTGAGGGATGATCCATCCCTAGAAACCCATTTTTATTTTATCATTTTATTTTTTTCTTAGAAGCCCATTTTTAGAACCCGAAGTAAGAAAAAGCAAAGCCAGTTCTCTGTGAGATGTCCTTTGTTGTAGGTCTAATGATAAAAGATTGAAAATAAAGTTTGGCTATTCATTTAAGTGTAATTTCAAAAAAAATTGATATTATCAAATCTGGAACAACCAACCTGAAATAAGAGAGACATTGTTCTTTCCAGGTTAAAAACGCCCAGGTGGCAGGGGCCAAAGGAGTCATTCTGTACTCAGATCCTGCTGATTACTTTGCTCCTGGGGTAGAGTCCTATCCAGATGGTTGGAATCTTCCTGGACATGGTGTCCAGCGTGGAAATATCTTAAATCTTAATGGTGCAGGGGACCCTCTCACACCTGGTTACCCAGCAAATGGTGAGTGATAGGACCTTAATCATCATGGGAAACTAAAAAAAAAAAAAAAACCTTTTAAAGTGATTTTATTAAAGGATTTTGAGATCAACTATGTCTTTTCAAAATTCTCTTTGCATCTAAGAAGTAAGTTCAAGAGTTTCAAACTCTGGAAATTATTGGTTTATGTCCCTTATCTCTTATTTGGAACACTTGGGCCTGATGGGTTTTAGAACTATGATATTTTCAGATATCTAAAAGTAATATGGGGCATATCCTATATATTGCCTAACACTCAGGAGGCTGGGATAGGATACAGGAAGCAGGCATATAAATATTTTTGCAACAAAATGTATGAATAATCATACTAAGCAGAGGTAAATAATAAATGATAATATGAATAACCACATGTCTGCTCAAACTAGATTTTGCTGTCAAATGAGTTTGCATCAAATCAGGTTTTGATGCTAAGCAAATTCCCTCCAAATTTATGGTTTTAAGTTTTTGGATTTCCTAGTTGTGGATAAGGGACAGCAGAAAAGAAGTTCTATAAACCTCCAAAATGGCACATTTAAAATATAGAGTCCTGGGGCACCTGGGTGGCTCAGTCAGTTAAGCCTCTGACTCTTGATTTCAGCTTAGGTCATGATTTTGTGGTCGTGAGATCAAGTCCCACATCTGGCTCCATGCTCAGTGTGGAATCTACTTGAGGATTCTCTGTCTTCCTCTCCCTTGGCCCCTCTCCCTGCCCATACACTCTCTCTCTCAATAAATAAAATCTTTTTAAAAAACAAAAAAAATATAGAGTCCAGAAAAATGCTTATTGCATCTTTGCTATATAAATACCATAGTGATAACTTTCTAGGACTGTTTCCTGAATGACAGCTGTTACACGTATTAACAGACCTATTAGCCTCGTAGTATTACTGCCTCTGCTTGACAGGAGGAAAGGGAGACAAGCGGGCTGTCTGCCCAGATCACCACCCAGGTAAGTGAGGGCTTCCAGCCGCCTGGCTCCGGATGCACATGCTTGTGTAAGGCTGAAATGCTTCCCTGTAAAAGTGTAGATCATTAACAAAGGGAGCCACTTTATTTTTAATGTCCTCAGCTATTTGATAAGGTTTACAAAAATCTGTGATCATTGAGTTTCTGTGGTTTATTTTTTTTAGAGATTTTATTTATTTGAAAGAGAGAGATAGCAAGAGAGAGCATGAGCAGGGGCAGAGGGAGAAGCAAGCTCCCCACTGAGCAGGGAGCCCAAAGTGGGGCTGCATCCCAGGACCCTGGGATTATGACCAGAGCTGAAAGCAGACACTTAACCCACTGAGCCACGCAGGTGCCCCTGAATTTGTGTGGTTAAAACTAGCTAAGTCTATATCTTGGATAAAATAGGTTGCCAAATCAGGGAAATACAAATCAAAACCACAATGAGATACCACCTCACACCAGTCAATGGCTAAAATTAACAAGTCAGGAAACGACAGATGTTGGCGAGGATGCAGAGAAAGGGGAACCCTCCTACACTGTTGGTGGGAATGCAAGCTGGTGCAGCCACTCTGGAAAACAGTATGGAGGTTCCTCAAAAAGTTGAAAATAGAGCTACCCTATGACCCAGCAATTGCAGTACTGGGTATTTACCCCAAAGATACAAATGTAGAGATCCAAAGGGGCACCTGCACCTCAATGTTTATCGCAGCAATGTCCACAATAGCCAAACTGTGGAAAGAGCCCAGATGTCCATCGACAGATGAATGGATAAAGACGAAAAGGTACACACACACACACACACACACACACACACACACACACACACACACAGGAATATTATTCAGCCATAAAAAAGAATGAAATCTTGCCATTTGCAATAACGTGGATGAAACTAGAGGGTATTATGCTAAGTAAAATAAGTCAATCAGAGAAAGACAATTATATGATCTCACTGATATGTGGAATTTAAGAAACATAGCAGAGGATCATAGGGGAAGAAAGGAGAAAATGAAACAAGATGAAACCAGAGAGGGAGACAAACCATAAGAGACCCTTAATCTTAGGAAACAAACTGAGGGTGGCTAGAGGGAAGGGGGGTGGGGGAATGGGGTAACTGGGTGATTGAGAGTAGGGGAGGTATGTGTTGTGGTGAGCGCTGGGTTAACACAATGTAAGACTAATGAATCACAAACCTATACCCCTGAATACCTATACCCCTGAAACAAATAATACATTATATGTTAATAATAGAATAAAATAAAATCTGTTATACCACACAGTAAAAAATAAAAAATTAAAAAAAATAGGTCACCAAATTATCTGTGGCATTTTCATATTTATTCTTCATCTGGTTTTTCTGTCAAATTGTATACTCCTTTAAAGCTTATGTATTTTGGCTTTGTAAATCTTGGAACTGTCATGATATTTTTTTAAACAATACATAATCTTCTATAATAAAATCACATAAATATACCTGAATTTCACTTACTTTTTATTCCCAAATTAAAAAATTCTATATAATTTCTCTTAATCTCTGTTTTACAAAACTAAGATTATGAACATAAAATGAACTTAACTGGAATATTTCTGTTGATTATCCTTAAATTTAAATGATAGTATTAGGAGGAGGAAAATGGTATCCCTGGTATCCCTATGGGACTTATATTTATTGAATTCCCTTTTGTGCCTTTTTTTTTCTTTTCTTTTCCTTTTAGTTTTACTTTTTATTATGGAACAGTTCTTACATACACAAAAATAGTGGTAATTATCAACATATTTTATCAATTTTGTTTCATCTCATCCTCCCTTTTTTGTTGTTACTTAGGAAAAATTTTAAATAAAGCCCACATCACATATCATTATGTCATTTTACCCATAAAAAGGATATACTTTTGCAATCACCTAAAGTTCTTATTAGATAATTTAAAATTTGAAGAAAAAGTAGAAAAATAACTCATATTTTTATTTATTTTTTTCTTTTTTTTACTCATTTATTGTTATGTTAATCACCATACATTACATCATTAGTTTTTAATGTAGTGTTCCATGATTCATTGCTTGTGTATAATACCCAGTGGCTCCACGCAGAATGTGCCCTCTTTAATACCCATCACCAGGCTAACCATCCCCCTACCACCCTCCCCTCTAGAACCCTCAGTTTGTTTTTCAGAGTCCATCATCTCTCATGGTTCATCCCCTCTGATATCCCCCCCTTCATTCTTACCCTCCTGCTATATTCTTCTTTTTTTTTCTTAACATATATTGCATTATTTGTTTCAGAGGTACAGATCTGTGATTCAACAGTCTTGCACAATTCACAGCGCTCACCATAGCACATACCCTCCCCAAGGTCTATCACCCAGCCACCCCATCCCTCCCACCCCCCACCACTCCAGCACCCTGAGTTTGTTTCCTGAGATTAAGAATTCCTCATATCAGTGAGGTCATATGATACATGTCTTTCTCTGATTGACTTATTTCACTCAGCATAACACCCTCCAGTTCCATCCATGTCATTGCAAATGGCAAGATCTCATTTCTTTTGATGGCTGCAAATACTCCATTGTGTATATATATACCACCTCTTCTTTATCCATTCTTCTGTCGATGGACATCTTGGCTCTTTCCACAGTTTGGCTATTGTGGACGTTGCTGCTATAAACATTGGAATGCACGTACCGATTCGGATCCCTACATTTGTACTTTGGGGTAAATACCTAGTACTGCAATTGCTGGGTCATAGGGTAGTTCTATTTTCAACTTTTTGAGGAACCTCCGTACTGTTTTCCAGAGTGGTTGCACCAGATTGCATTCCCACCAAGAGTGTAGGAGGGTTCCCCTTTCTCCACATCCCCGCCAAAATCTGTTGTTTCCTAACTTGTTAATTTTAGCCATTCTGACTGGTGTGAGAGGGTATCTCATTGAGGTTTTGATTTGGATTTCCCTGATGCCGAGCGATGTTGAGCACTTTGTCATCTCTCTGTTGGCCATTTGGATGTCTTCTTTGGAAAAAATGTCTGCCCATGTCTTCTGCCCAATTCTTGATTGGATTATTTGTTCTTTGGGTGTTGAGTTTGATAAGTTCTTTATAGATTTTGGATACTAGGCCTTTATCTGATGTCATTTGCAAATGTTTTCTTCCATTCTGAAGGTTGTCTGTTGGTTTTTTGACTGTTTCTTTTGCTGTGCAAAAGCTTTTTCTTTTTTAATGATTTTATTTATTTATTCATGAGCGACAGAGGTGGGGAGAGAGAGAGAGAGAGAGAGAGAGAAGCAGAAGGAGAAGCAGGCTCCCAAGGAGCAGGGAGCCCGATGCAGGACTCGATCCCAGGACCCTGGGATCATGACCTGAGCCGAAGGCAGATGCTTAACCATCTGAGCCACCCAGGCGCCCTGTGCAAAAGCTTTTTATCTTGATGAAATCCCAATAGTTCATTTTTACCCTTGTTTCCCTTGCCTTTGGTGATGTTTCTAGGAATAAGTTGCTGCAGCTGAGGTCGAAGAGGTTGCTGCCTGTGTTCTCCTTTAGGATTTTGATGGACTCCTGTCTCACATCTAGGTCTTTCAACCATTTGGAGTCTATTTTTGTGTGTGTTGTAAGGAAATGGTCCAGTTTCATTCTTCTGCATGTGGCTGTCCAATTTTGCCAACACCATTTGTTGAAGAGACTGTCTTTTTTCCACTGGACATTCTTTCCTGCTTTGTCGAAGATGAGTTGACCATAGAGTTGAGGGTCCATTTCTGGGCTCTCGATTCTGTTCCATTGATCTATATGTCTGTTTTTGTACCAGTACCATTCTGTCTTGATGATGACAGCTTTGTAATAGAGCTTGAAGTCTGGAATTGGGATGCCGCCAGCTTTGCTTTTCTTTGTCAACATTCCTCTGGCTATTCGGGGTCTTTTCTGGTTCCATACAAATTTTAGGATTATTTGTTCCATTTCTTTGAAAAAAGTGGATGGTACTTTGATGGGGATTGTATTGAATGTATAGATGGCTCTAGGTAGAATTGACATCTTCACAATCTTTGTTCTTCCAATCCATGAGCATGGAACGTTTTTCCAATTCTTTGTGTCTTCCTCAATTTCTTTCATAAGATTTTATAGTTTTCTGAGTACAGATTCTTTGCCTTTTGGTTAGATTTATTCCTAGGTATCTTATGGTTTGGGTGCAACTGTAAATGGGATCGACTCCTTAATTTCTCTTTCTTCTGTCTTGTTGTTGGTGTATAGGAATGCTACTGATTTGTGTGCTTTGATTTTATATCCTGCCACTTTACTGAATTCCTGTATGAGTTCTAGCAGTTTTGGGGTGCAGTCTATGGGGTTTTTCACATAAAGTATCATATCATTTGCAACGAGAGAGAGTTTGACTTCTTTGCTGATTTCGATGCCTTTGATTTATTTTTGTTGTCTGATTGCTGTGGCTAGGACTTCTAATACCATGTAGAATAGCAGTGTTGATAGTGGACATCCCTGCCGTGTTCCTGACCTTAGGGGGAAAGCTCTCAGTTTTTTCCCCATTGAGAATGATATTCGCTGTGGGCTTTACATAGATGGCTTTTATGATATTGAGGTATGTACACTCTATCCCTATCCTCTGAACAGTTTTGATCAAGAAAGGATGCTGTACTTTGTCAAATGCTTTTCCTGCATCTATTGAAAGCATCGTATGGTGCTTGTTCTTCCTTTTATTAATGTATTGTGTCACACTGATTGATTTGCAGATGTTGAACCAACCTTGCAGCCCAGAGATAAATCGCACTTGGTCGTGGTGAAGAATCCTTTTAATATACTGTTGGATCCTATTGGCTAGTATTTTGGTGAGAATTTTTGCATCCATGTTCATCAAGGATATTGGTCTGTAATTCTTTTTGATGGGGTCTTTGTCTGGTTTGGGGATCAAGGTAATGGTGGCCTCATAAAATGAGTTTGGAAGTTTTCCTTCCATTTCTATTTTTTGGAACAGTTTCAGGAGAATAGGTATTAATTCTTCTTTAAATGTTTGGTAGAATTCCCCTGGGAAGCCATCCGGCCCTGGGCTTTTGTCTGTTGGGAGATTTTTGATGACTACTTCAATTTCCTTACTGGGTATAGGTCTGTTGAGGTTTTCTATTTCTTCCTGGTTCAGTTTTGGTAGTTGATACATCTCTAGGAATGCATCCATTTCTTCCAGATTGTCTAATTTGCTGGCATAGAGTTGCTCATAAGATGTTCTTATAATTGTTTGTATTTCTTTGGTGTTGGTTGTGATCTCTCCTCTTTCTTTCATGATTTTGTTGATTTGGGTCATTTCTCTTTTCTTTTTGATCAATCTGGCCAGGGGTTTATCAATCTTATTAATTCTTTCAAAGAACCAGCTCCCCATTTCGTCGATCTGTTCTACTGTTCTTTTGGTTTCTAGTTCATTGATTTCTGCTCTGATCTTTATTATTTCTCTTCTTCTGCTGGGTCTAAGCTTTATTTGCTGTTCTTGCTCCAGCTCCTTTAGGTGTAGGGTTAGGTTGTGTATTTGAGACCTTTCTTGTTTCTTGAGAAAGGCTTGTATTGCTATATACTTTCCTCTTAGGACTGCCTTTGCTGTATCCTAAAGATTTTGAAGAATTGTGTTTTCATTTTCATGTGTTTCCATGAATTTTTTGAATTCTTCTTTAATTTCATGGTTGACCCATTCATTCTTTAGTAGGATGCTCTTTAGCCTCCATGTATTTGAGTTCTTTCTGACTTTTGTCTTGTGATTGAGTTCTAGTTTCAAAGCATTGTGGTCTGAAAATATACAGGGAATGATCCCAATCTTTTGGTACCGGTTGAGACCTGATTTGTGACCCCTTAGGATGTAATCTATTCTGGAAAATGTTCCATGGCACTAGAGAAGATGGTGTATTCTGTTGCTTTGTGATGGAATATTCTGAATATATCTGTGAAGTTCATTTGGTCCAGTGTGTCATTTAAAATCTTTATTTCCTTTTTGATCTTTTGCTTAGATGATCTGTCCATTTCAGTGATGGGCGTGTTAAAGTCCCCCACTATTATTGTATTGTTGTCTATGTGTTTCTTTGCTTTTGTTATTAATTGCCTTATATAATTGGCTGCTCCCATGTTAGGAGCATAGATATTTACAATTGTTAGATCTTCTTTTTGGATAAACCCTTTAAGTAGTGTATAGTGTCCTTCCTCATCTCTTATTACAGTCTTTGGTTTAAAATCTAATTTGTCTGATAGAAGGATTGCCACCCCAGCTTTCTCTTGGTGTCCATTAACATGGTAAATTGTTTTCTACCCCCTCACTTTCAATCTGGAGGTGTCTTTGGGTCTAAAATGAATCTCTTGCAGACAGCATATTGATGGGTCTTGTTTTTTTATCCTATCTGATAACCTCTGTCTTTTATTTGGGGCATTTAGCCCATTTTCATTCAGGGTAGCTATTGAAAGATATGAAATTAGTGCCATTTAATTGCCTGTAAGGTGACTGTTACTGTATATTGTCTGTGTTCCTTTCTGGTCTATGTTGCTTTTAGAGTCTCTCTTTACTTAGAGGACCCCTTTCAATATTTCTTGTAGGGCTGGTTTTGTGTTTGCAATTCCTTTAGTTTTTGTTGTACTGGAATCTTTTTATGTCTCCTTCTATTTTCAATGACAGCCTAGTTGGATATAATGTTTTTGGCTGCATATTTTTCTCATTTAGTGCTCTGAAGATATCATGCCAGTCCTTTTTGTCCTGCCATGTCTCTGTGGATAGGTCTGTTGCCATTCTAATGTTTCTAGCATTGTGGGTTACAGATCTCTTCTCCTGAGCTGCCTTCAGGATTTTCCTTTGTCTGTGAGACTCATAAGTCTTACTATTAGATGTCAGGTTGTTGACCTATTTTTATTGATTTTGAGAGGTGTTTTTTGTGCCTCATGAATTTTGTTGCCTATTTTCTTTTCCAAATTAGGGAAGTTCTCTGCTATAATTTGCTTCAATATACCTTCTGCACCTCTCTCTCTCTCTTTCATCTTCTTCTGGGATCCCAATAATTCTAATGTTGCTTCATCGTACAGTATCGCTTATCTCTCGAATTCTGCCCTCATGATCCAGTAGTTGTTTATCTCTCTTTTTCTCAGCTTCTTTATTTTCCATCATTTGGTCTTCTATATCACTAATTCTCTCTTCTGCCTCATTTATCCTAGCAGTTAGAGCCTCCCTTTTTGAATGCACCTCAAAAATACCCTTTTTGATTTAGACTTAGTTAGATTTTTGTTCTTTTATTTCTCCAGAAAGGGTTTCTCTAATAACTTCCATGCTTTTTCCAAGCCCAGCTAGTATCTTTAAAATCATCATTCTGAACTCTAGTTCTGACAATACTAATGTCCGTATTGATTAGGTCCCTGGCAGTCGGTACTGCCTCTTGTTCTTTTTGTTGAGGTGATTTTTTTTCCATCTTGTAATTTTGCCCAGAGGTGAAGAGATGAATGAGAGAACAAAATGCTAACAGTGTCACAACGTCCCCAGAAAATATACAGTAAACAAATCAGGAAAGACCTGAAACTGGGGGGAAAGAAAGAGAAAGAAAGAAAAAAGAAAAAGATAAAAAGAAACAAAAACAAAACAGAATAAAAAAACAGAATATGATCAAATATGATCAGGCTGGTGCATAGATCAATGCCACATTCTAGATTTTGGGCGTATTTTGGTCTGTTAGAAGAAAGTGCCTCCCAAAGTTTTAAAGAAAGGAGAACTTATATATGTACAAAAATAAGGGTTAATATGATGAAGGGATGGAATATGACTGTAAAGATGAAAATTATAAAAGATTTTATAAAAGGAATTGATAAGATAACAAGTTGGTTGAAAAAAGAAGGAAGAGGATAAAAAAAAGAGATTATGTGATCAGGCAGGAGACTAGAACAAAGCCATACACTAGAGATTTAGGGTATATTTTGATCTGTTAGGAGAAACTGTATCTCAAAATTTTAAAGAGAGAACAACTTATATATATATACCAAAAATAAGGGTAACTACTATGAAGGGATAGAATATGATTCTAAAAATGAAAAATAAAAAATATTTTTTAAAAAACTGATCGATACGATATTGGTTGAAAAAGGGAAAAAGAAAAACTCAAAACAAAGAAAAAAGAAAAAAGAAAAAAGAAAAGACAGTTAAAAAAATTAACTTTGAAAGACTAAAGAATCATGGGGAAAAAGCCATGAATTCTATGTGCAGTATTCCCCTAGCGCTGGAACTCTGCCGTTCTCATTGATCTGTAAACTTGGTCTTGGCCGGCTTTCTTGCGGATCTTCTGTGGAAGGGGCCTGTTGCCATGGTTCCCAAATGTCTTTGCTGGAGGCAGAATTGCCCCACCCTTGCTGGTCCAGGCTAAGTAATCAGCTTGGGTTTGCTCTCAGGAGCTTTTGTTCCCTGCAAGCTTTCCGTACAGCTTTGGAGGACGAGAATGAAAATGGCGGCCTCCCAATATCCACCCCGGAGGAGCCAAGAACTCGGGGGCCCACTCCTCAGTAAGCCCGCAGAGAAAAGCAGTCAGTCACTCCCGTCTCCCCGGTCTCCGGTCGCACTACATGCTCACCCAGCCTGTGACCGAGCATTTCTATCTCTGGCACCCGGCCCCGTGTTGAGTCTCCAAACCCAGCAGATCCCTGCCGTGCGCTCCTGTGCCGCTCCTCCCGGGGGAGGAAGGGGAGTATCCCCAGCTCTGCCGCTTGTTGCGTTCCTGCTGGAGGAGAAGTGGCCCGACTGCAGCGCGGATCACGGTTTATGGCAACCCTGAGCTGAAAGCCCGCGCCTTGGCTCCATCTCTGCAGCCGGCTTCCCTGCTCGGATACCTGGGAGCTCTGCTGCACTTAGGAACCCCTGGTCTTTCTGTGACCCCGAGGGTCCTGAGACCACACTGTCCCAAGAGGGGTCCACCCCCCGCTTAGCCACTGGAGCAACATCCCTCAGCGGAGCCGACTTCTAAAAGTTCTGATTTTGTGATCTGCTGATCTTTCTGTTGCAAGAAGCAGCCATGGAAGAGCCCTCCCCCACCGTCTATCCTCCTGAATATCACCTCGGATTCACTTCCCTGACATCCTATCTTCCAGAAAGTGGTCGCTTTTCTGTTCAGAGCGTTGTTGCTATTCTTTTCTTCGATCTCCTGTTGAGTTTGTAGATGTTCAGAATGGTTTGATCCCTATCAAGCTGAATTCCTGGGACCAGACGAAATCCAGGTCTCTTACTCCTCTGCCATCTTGCCAATATTTTCTAATTTTCCTTCCTCTCTCTCTTTTTTAAGATATTATTTTTTTGAGAGAGAGAGCACAAGGTGGGGGAAGGGTAGAGGGGAAAGGGAGAAGCAGACTCCCCACTGAGCAGGGAGCCCTAATCAGGGCTCGATCCCAGGTCCCTGAGAACATGACCTGAGCTGAAGGCAGACGCTTAAAGTCTGAGCCACCCAGGCACCCCCAGTGTCTATTCTTTTGTACCTTGCTGCTTTTGTTCAGTATAACGATTTAAGATTTATCCGTGTTATTGTGTGTACTAATCGTTTGTTCCTTTTAATTGCTGAGTAGAATTCTGTGTGATTATACTACAGATTGTTTTTATTTTTTTTAATGGATCACCTCACGAATTTACATGTCATCCTTGCACAGGGGACTTGCTAATCTCTGTATTGTTCCAAGTTTAGTATATGTGCTGCACCAGATTGTTTATTCCTGCTCCTGTTGACAGACATCTGTACCGTGTTCCATGTTTGGCTGCCCGAATGCAGCTGCTATGAAAAATTTTGTACAATTTTGTCTTTTTGTGTACATGTATTTTCTTCTTCATTGGGGAAATACCTAGGAGAGTAATTGCCATGTCCTCGTGCACAATTCTGTATAACCTTACTTTTCAAAAGAGTTATCCAAAATGACTGTATATTTTTACACTCTTGCAAGGTAGGTGGGAGAGTTTCAGTTGTTCCACATACTGACATTCAAAATTGTCTTTTTATTATGACAGTTCTAGTAGATGCAATATAAGAATGTGTTTAAGGTGATTTACAGACAAACTTTTGAAAGAGACTGAATTTTTACTAACATGTGTTCCACTTTTTTCAGAATATGCTTATAGACGTGAAATTACAGAGGCTGTCGGTCTTCCAAACATTCCTGTTCATCCAATTGGATACTATGATGCACAAAAGCTCCTGGAGTAAGTTTGTTAGCAACAAACAGATGGCTGTTTGGATATTTCTCTTTATTGGCAGTCTTCAACTACCGGCAATATTCAACATCTGAATATTTCTTCAACATTCAGGAATGCTGAAATTCTCTTAGATGGTAGAACCTATAATTTTGTCACCATTTTAAAGAATAGTGGTTCTATTCTGGAATTTATGTTACGTAGTGGTATCCAGTGTGTGACAGTCATGAAAATGAGACTTTCAGTTCACCACCTATAGGGGTGTGATTGATCAGTGGCTCTAGCTACTGCACTTTGAAATCTCTCACCCTGTTTGTATCAAGGCCTTGCTTCCCACAGGCGTTCCCAGTCAGTGACTGGTTGCAGCAGGGACAACTAAAACAGGCCCATAACTGGGAAGCACAGGGCTCCTCTCATGGGAGACTTTGGCTCAGGATTCCACGGCAGGCTTGCCCAACTAGATGCCACCATCCACCACTATTTCCTTCCTTCTCTTTCTCCTGCACACCACATGAGACCTACATTGCAGTCTGTTGGCTTTTTCAGCCTTGCCCCCCACCCCTTGCTATTTCTCTCACAGGCTTTTCCTCTAAGAAATCTCTTACTCATCTCATCCTCGTATTATCCATGACTTGGGTGACCTGGAATAACATAGTATAAGAGCAATTCCATTTTATTTTCCTCTCTATTCCTCTTCCCCCTCTGCTTTCCTGACATTGCAACCGTTTCCTTCTTTCCTGCCCTGCTTTCTCCCATCTGCATGTCCCTTCTTGTCCAGTGTCCTTTAGGAGGGAGAGAACATGACTTCTCTATAAGTAGAATTGTGAGAGAAGCATCTGGCCAGATAGTACCTTTTCTCAAATAAGAAGGCATTCTTAATCATTTTATTCCAGTCTCCATAAGAAGACTTTTTATGACCTAATGCAAGGCCCTCCTTTGAGGAGGCTGACATTCAGAGAAGTGGAGAGATTCGGAGAAGTGGATTCAGGAATAGCACCTTGGTCTCTTTTGCTTTTGGGCTCTTAGCTTTGCCACATGGGTTAGAATTCAGGATTCAGGCACAAATTTTGAGGGCACCATGGCTATGTATTTATCTAAACATATTTGTAAAGTCTAAATATTTGTGATATTTAAAAGATGAAAGTGATCGTAACATAACTTATAATAGTGGAAAACTGTAAATAACACATCTTTAATAATTGGTAAGTAGATACATCACTGGCTATGATGTGCATGGATCCATTAAAATATATGTTGTACGAGAATATTTAATGATATGGAAACACACTTATGCTATACTACTAAGTGGAAATGGCAGATTTATCTAGATATCTAGATATATATAGATATATCTATACATAGATATGCAGAGACATATAGAGAGAATAATCTCATTTATGTAAAAGTTTTTTTTTAAATAAGCCTGTATTATCTTTGTAATTAGAAAAAGAGTGCATGAAAAGAAAGAAGGAAAGATCATATAGAATTGATTTGAGGTGTACTTAACTATTTCTAGCATTTGATGTTCCTTAGATTAAGTAGGTCAATGTCAGCTATATCCTAAATGTGGACTTAGAATTACTTGATCGGAAAAAATCACAAATGTAGTTTGTCTCTAATATACTAGCTTCTTTAAGCCATCTTGTAAATGCAATCACCATTAATAAGATAACTTCCATGGAAAGGTGCATTTTGCTTTGAAAACACCATAATTAAAAATGAACTTTGGAAGCACAATCCACTTGGAAATAGGAGATGATCTTTATATATTAAAAGCAGGAAGATAGCTCCTATATTTTTTCTTTTCCTTTTTTTAAGATTTTATTTTTAAGCAATTCCTACAGCCAATGTGGGGCTCGAACTCACAACCCTGAGATCAAGAGTCACATGCTCCACCGACTGAGCCAGTTGGGCCCCTCTCCTATTTCATTTTCCATACTTTCCAAGATAAAATGAAACATTCTACATGATTGGAATTTAGTCTTATAATTTTTTTCAAAGAACATATAATTTGTTTATGAATTTTACTGTGTAAATTTACTCCCTCTGCACACTTAGAAGTATGCTCATTGTCCCTGATAGTCAATTCTCAGATGCCCACAAACAGTTAGTCATTTAACATTATGTATTAATTGGAAAAGATGTTTTACAAGTTGGATACATCATAAAATGAGAACTTCTTAATAAATGTGTGAGAAGACGAGGAGAGATATAAAATCATATAATGGCCCAAGAGTGCTGAGAATTTCAATAAAAGTTGATGAGATGTGAGTTAAAAGAAAGCAAAACCACATTTACTTGGGTGGGAGGGATTCCCATCTATACTGAAGGGAATGTGATTATATGGCTTTCATTTGCCTCCCCAAGTAACTACTAGTATTATGATAGCAACACCAACAATAATGACAGTGATAATAATAGCATCTATCATGCTTTTATTTGTCAATTTTGTTCATCTTTTCTCAAAGAATCAACTTTTGGTGTCATGGGTTTTCTCTATTTCCTTCCTCTATTCTCTAATTATTTTTGTTACAATCTTTATTATTTCCTTTCTCATGCTTGATACAAGCTTAGTTTGCTCTTTATTGTCCAGTTTTTTAAGGTGGAAGACTAGTTTATTGATTTGATGTCTTTCTACTTCTTAAATATAGATGTTTACGACTATACATTTTTCTCCAAGCACTGCTTTAGCTAAATCCCATAAGTTTTGATATGTTGTATCTTCATTTCCATTCATCACCAAGTATTTTCTAATTACTCTTGTGATTTTTCCTTTCAGCCATTGGGTATTTGGGAGGCAGCTGTTTGATTTCCATATATTTTCGTATTTCCCAAATTCCCACCTGTTATTGATTGCTAAATTATTTCTTTTGTAGTTGGATTAATAAACAGATTATATAATTAATAAAAGGGTTGCATGATCTCAGTCATTTAAATTTATTTAGACTCATTTCACAGCCTAATATATAGTCTATCCTGGTAATATATTCCATATGGACTTGAGAAGAACGTGTATTCAGCTGTCGTCAGATAGAGTGTTCCAGATGTGCCACCGGATATTTCTGGCTTGCCAGCTTTTTCAGCTATAAGTCTGGGGTAGATACCAAAAAGTAAACTGAAGGAACTCACCACTGTGTCTTTTCTTGTACTCTGAAGTCCCAAGCTAGTGTGTTTTCTTCTCTCCACCCTTCAGAGCCTAATGTTTGTTTTCTATACACTTATGGTCCAGAGAATTTAGTTGTACTTAGCAGGAAGAATAGGGTAAAGCACATCTCCATTTTTCCAGAAGCAAAGTTTTACTCCTTTTCAAGCTTCTGTCATGGTACCCTAGTCATCTTATAGCACAGCCAAAACAGTCACCATGCCTTACACTTGCTCTATACTTCTCTGCGCCTGTACCTTTTTATACCATACTTTGTACCTGGAATGCTCTCCACGTCATCTTCCCATGCCGAGATCTTAAATCATCCTTTAAAACTCAAACAAGTAAAACCTCTAGAAAGTTGCTCATGATCCCATAAGCTAAATCAAGCTTTCTTTTGTCTATATTGTTTACAACTTTCTCTATCATTTGTGTTGTTTTGTTTTATATTATAGTTGGCTTTATATGTATCTTCTTCTGATTAACTTCTGACTACACTCTTGGGTAGAACCACCGTGTCATGTACATATCTGTGTTCCTTAGTAGAACACATTATCTTGAACATTGAAGACAATCTTTGCCAAATGGACAAATAAAAATTAATTTGCTACAGGGTATAGATTTTAAATGCAATGCTCTTTATACATATATGTTGAGCATCTCCTAGCCAATCAAATCTTTTCAGAGACATTTTCAACATTATATTTCCTGAATTTTTATGGTTTGAAAGTTTAATATTCAACTTTTTAATCTTCTTGGAATTTATGTTTTATTTATAGAGTGAAGTAAGTACCTAAAGAAGCTTATATCCTTAATTGTATCAGTTACATTTATTGACTAAAACTTCTATTCTCCACAGATGTATGATATTTCCTAAATCGATACATCAAATTCTTATATACAACTATTATATTCTGTTCCAGTCATCTGTTTGCTTGTCCTTGTGGGGCACTACAACTGTAGCTTTATATTTTATTATTTTGTGGGAATATGGACTATTCATTACCTTCCTTATGTTATAATACACAATTTACTGTTATTCTTCCTGATGATTTACCTTCTTTTGTTTTTCATATTTTTATTTTGAAAAAGAAATAACATTTACACAGTTCAAAATTCAAAGGGGTATACGTAAAAGGTTTCCATCTTACCCATTTACATCCCAAAAGCAATTAGTATTGTTAACTTAAAATATATCATTATAGAAATATTTTATTTATAATCCAGTATAGGTATATATTTCTTCACTTATGTTCCACAACATTTTTGCATACTTAATACTCTGCTGTTTTGACTGATTATGCTTTCTATTATGTAAAATGCCTCTCTTCATGTTACTTGATGCTCTTTATGTGAAATTTTATTATAAATAGATAAATTGTATAGTATATTACTTGAAATTATGTTTATTAGCCAAACTCCTTAGTGAGATAGGAAAAAAAGTAAGCATTTACTCTCTGATAGAACATTTTAAAACAGAAATATTACTTATAATTAGTTTTCTATGAGAAGATAATCTAATCGATCGTTTTAGTATTGTGTGTGCAGCAGAGTCTAGGTCAAGTTGAACTGTCCACATTTCCTCAGATAGGCAGGCAGGGAACAGCAGCTGTGTGTAGGCACAGAACAAAGGAGGGAGCTTCAGAGCCTGCTCCATGGCAAAGCCTGGGGTGCATGGGGGTCTTTGAGGACAGATAAATTCATAAAAGATAGATTGATCTTTTCCATGTTCTTAATTTTCCCTTGAACCACATTCTTCTTTTTGCTGCAGTTTAGCAAGGGCACATTTGGTTTCCATGCTGAAATCAAGAATAAGTCAATCAGTGCTCTTAAAAGAGTAAAGGCAGATATGTTGAAGTAAAACCACAAGAACCCCTTCATTCCATAAACATTATCATGTTATCTTTCTCAGTCACCCACTGAGAATTAACCAGGGCTAGTGGCAGGTACTGGCTGGTCTGCCTGAATCTTTCTACCTTTTTATATTTTTTTAAAGATTTTTATTTTATTTTATTTTTTTTATTTGACAGAGAGAGCACAAGCAGGGGGAGCGGCAATCAGAGGGAGAAGGAGTCTCCCTGCTGAGCAGGGAGCCAGATGTGGGGCTTCATCCCGGGACCCTGGGACCATGACCTGAGCCACTCAGGTGCCCCTCTACCTTTTCAAATTAAAAAAAAAAAAAAATGAAGCTTTTAGGGCCTGTTGATTGAAGTGAAATCCTTTCCTTTGCTCTTCTTCACTCCCTAATAGATGTGTGTGAAAGGACTTTGTAAAAGATGACCATACACATATTTGGGGATATATTTATCAGTGGGAGAAGGAACAAAATAGAAAATCCCAGAGTTTGACGTCAGAGCTCTTTCCCCAGTGTGTGTCCTGGAAAGCGCTTTTGTAAACTGGCTTTCTTTTAGAAACTGGGAACGCAGAGTCTGGATTCTGACCAGATGTTTGACCCTCAACTATACCACTTACCAGCTGCATGACTTCAAGCAGGTTACCGGTCTCTCTCAGCCTCACACCTCTCATCTTTGAAGTGGGAGTAACAGTAGATCCCACCTCATAAGAGCCGTAGGAAGGGGGAAATGGCATATCCCTGACTCATAGAGACCGTTATGAGCAGGCACTCAAGAAAGTGAGCTCACTGACATTTTAACTGTTAGCTGCAAAATATTCCTTCAGCTGATAATACTTTTTGTGTTCAACAGGAAAATGGGTGGGGCAGCGCCGCCAGATAGCAACTGGAAAGGAAATCTCCACTTGCCCTACAATGTTGGACCTGGCTTTATTGGCAACTTTTCTACAAGGTTAAGAGACTATTTCTATCATAACTCTCTTTTGGGGAAGGAAATCTTTTTTTTTTTCAAAAAAACAATTACAGAGGATGACTGAAAAAGTAAAATATATCTAGTACTGGCAGGAAACAAAACCACAGGTTGTAGACAGGAGTACACTTACCTCATTGGTATCAGACAACGGAACAATGGAATTCTTGCATGTGTACATTTAGAAATCTTTAAAATGATGTAAGAATTAAAAAAAACCTGGGGGGGGGGCAAAGCATTAACCAGTGTTTTCAGAATGTGCCCTTTATTTTTGTTTAGAAAAGTCAAGATGCACATCCATTCTAACAACAAAGTGACAAGAATATACAATGTGATTGGAACTCTCAGAGGAGCAGTAGAACCAGGTAAATTAATCATTTGCTCAGCAAATATCGATTGAGCAATTCTTCTGGGCCAGGTACTCCTCTGAGCTCTGGGAATGTATGGTGAATAGAGCACAGCAACTCTTTGCCATAATGGAACTTACACAAACACAGAATACATAAATATGAGGTAATTTTGTATTGTGATACATGTTGTGAAGAAAAGGAAATGTGGGGCTAGGCTGGTTAGATGCCCAAGGTTAGTTAATGTTAAGCTGTGCATAATTCAGTTAAATGATCAAGGGAGCAAGGGCAGGAAGAGGTCATTCTGAGGTATTTTCTTAGGGTTTTCTGGATTAGTTTGCCACATATTTTGCTTGGGGAAATATCTTCATGATAGCTATAAGCATCTATATAAAAGATAACGCTCTTAGAAAATTCAGGTAACCTTGTGGTGCTTAGGTGGCTCAGTCGGTTAAGCATCCAACTCTTGATTTCGGCTCAGGTCCTGATGTCAGGGTCGTGAGACTGAGCCCCGTGTCAGGCTCCACGGTCAGCATAAGATTCTCTGTACAACCTGGCTCATGTGCGCTCACTCTCTAAAAACAGAAAGAAAATTAAGGTAACCTTGAATTAATGAATCCTTTACATAGTTTTATTTTCCCTTGAAGTTAATAAGATATATAGACACGATTTCCACAGAATTTCAGATGACCTACAGATTAATACCTTTTATAAATAGTCTTGATTATGTTTGAATTCCTTAGGAATTATGGGTATGTATTTGTTACCCACAAGCATTACACATATTTTTCTTAGAAGCAGCCAAAGCTTGCTTTCAGTGATAAAGAATATTGGTATTGGTATGCTTTTAGTGAGTACTAAATAATATATAATGGGCAATTCATTGAATCTTCCTGAGTACCTATTTTGTGCTGGCTCTGTATTAGGCATGAAGGATGAAGGGATAAAATGAGAACAAGGAACCATACATTCAAGTGTGGTAACTGTTGGTCAGATATGATAGGATTGCTCTGAGGGCTGGATCGTGGGAGCAGTTCCCTCCCGTTTGGAAGCTAGGAAAGAGTCATAGAGGAAGAAAATCGCTGAGCTGTACCTTGAAAATTGACCAGAAGGATTAGGAAGCAGAGAACCTACTATGTGGCCACTGCATTCTCTTACTCTGAAAATCCTGGAAGCAAAGTGACAAGTAGGTAAGAGAGGAGTAACAGAATTATAAAGAGAGGTGGATAGAATAATTTCTATCCTTCTATACTTATCATTACCTCTATACTTATGATTATTATCATACATTGAAGTATACCTTTGCTTATCACATTCATATTTTCTTCATACATCAAAATCAGAACAAAATAGGTATATTTACACAAGTCTTCAGGAACCTTGATATCTTTCTTGGAGTTGTGAATGCTCTCTGTTTGGATGTTCTTGAGTCATTTGCAGTTTGCCCCGTTGTTGACCTGGAATGACAAGTAATTCTGCAATGATGCTTTCTAGACAGATATGTCATTCTTGGAGGTCACCGTGACTCATGGGTGTTTGGTGGCATTGACCCTCAGAGCGGAGCAGCTGTTGTTCATGAAATTGTGAGGAGTTTTGGAACACTGAAAAAAGAAGGTAATATAAACAGAAAGTAAAAAGATCAGCCTCCCTGAATCTCAGTGTAGTCCTCTGTAAAGTGTGTAAAATTACCACCTTCTCATATGATTGTGTGAAGGGTCACCTGAGAGGATGTGTGCAAAGTATACCACCCTAGTAGCATTGAGTACTTAGTAATACCTACTAGCATAGAACAGCTTTCAATAACTTGTGGCTGTATTACTCATTTGGGTTAGTTAATTATATTGTTTATTTATTTTTGCTTATTTATAGAATAATGTTTACATTATTGATATTCATAAAATTATAATCTGAAATAAAGGAATTCTGCTGTTAGGGGTTGCTCTTGACAACAAAGAAGGTGGAAATGGGTTACTTCACAGGAGAGGACAAACCAAAATAGGTCATAGGCCAAAGTGTCCTGATCAGAGAACTGTGAGCATAAGTTTCTTGGGCCCTTCTAGCCTCACACGTCAGGTCAAGTGTCCCAAGTAAGGAGATGGAAGCTTTCTCAGAAAAGTACTGGTCTCGCTGCCTAATAGGATGTCTCAAAAGTTTGATGTTTGCATTCCCACACACCCAGCCTTGGTTTGTTCTCAGGAGATTTAGGTTTCTCCTCCTAGCACAATTGCTTCAATCATTTTAGAATCTTCTTATGAAAAAAGATAAGATTGAGTTCAAATGGCTGCTTTTTAAAATAAATTACGCCTTGAAAGCAGAAAATCCACGCTGTGTACTGACCCTGCAAATTAGGGTTTGGGGCTGGAAATGTGATCCAGGTTTTTTTTTTAGCAACAATAAAAACAATGGCAAAAATATATTGTTTGCATGGTGCTCGTTTCCTCAGAGAACCAGTGTTTTCGCATGTTCTCTATTTTGAACTCTTAGCAACCAGGGAGAAGTCTAGTTATTTCTGTTCTCGTTTCACCAATAAGCTAATCAAGGTTTATAGAATCCAGTTATATAGCTAGTGTGTGGTGTACCTAGTATGTGGCAGAGTTAGAGAACCAGGGTTTCAACTCAAATTTCTGGCTACCTATCCACAAAGCCATGTTTCTCTTTAAAACAAAATGGTAAAGGGCTCTATTCTTTTTTTCTGCACAGTTCTCTTGTATTTTAAGAACACAGAATTATGAGGGCTTGAATCTACATAGCTCATGAATTAGCTGGTCTTTAACAGTAGTACAAAAAAATGCCATGATCTTGCAATAAGACTCCCTACAATGAATACAAAACATCACAGTGACAATGAAAGCATGCCAAAAGAATGCAGTGATGAGGAATGACAATTCATAGGAAATTTGAATAATATCATAAACAAACTTGACAAAAATAAAACACTGGACTCAGCTGTAGGGATACATATTCTTAATAAGCACAATTGAACTATTTACTAAAATAATGACAAGTTTTTGGAGCACGTATGAAGTGCTGCATTTGTAAACATGACTCCATTCAGTCTTCCCCCAAATCAAGTAGTATCTTCATCTTTACCTTGCTACTTCTGGGGTACAGATGAAGAAAGGAAAACTGAGGAAGCTTGCATAACTTCCCCTCAGTCCTAATGCTAGTAAGTGAAAGAACTGGTAATCGAAATAAGATCTTTCTTGAACTCCAAGGTCAGTGTTTCTAACTCCCAGCCATATCACCTCCTTGTTGAGCAGTGCTAAGTTATTGTAACCCCCACAGACATCGGTACTGCTAACAGAGCTTCTGTTGACAAATTCTGGCAGAGAATGGAGTGAAATCACACAACCAGCTGACACTGAACAATTGTTTGTGCAATGCCAGAACATGGAAGGGTTGTAAGGAATTTTCTCTCAGTTTTATCTGCTCTCGGAACACAGACCACATCTAGCACTTTCTTCTTTCTCTCCAGGCAGCTGCAGAACCAGATGGCTGCCTGTGTGTATCCAATCATATACACCAATTAGAATATTATGACCTCACAGAATTTTTGCTGTGTCTACATTTTCCCCCTTTTCAGTGCAAATGTGCTCTTTTGTATTGACAAATCAGCTTTAAAAATCTCACAAAAGGAATTTATATAAGTAAAAATTCTCACCAGAGTTCACCTTTCCTAAACAACCAGTGAAGTTTTAGTGTTGTTTTTCTGTGGAGTTTTACAATGTCTTGGATATATTATGCATTTTCCCATCATTTATGTGTCTATACATATATTTTAGGATGGAGACCTAGAAGAACAATTTTGTTTGCAAGCTGGGATGCAGAAGAATTTGGTCTTCTTGGTTCTACTGAGTGGGCAGAGGTTAGTTGATAATTTGCTACAATATAAATTTTCATTATAGCAAAGCATTTAGGACTTAATTCTCAAGGATGTAAAAATAACAAGTGATTTCAATGAGAACATATTCAGACTTTTTTCCAAAGTCTGAAATAACACATCCTTGTTTAAAAATAACAATCTCTCTGTATTAAAGAACTGTTTGGTTTGAACTTTTGAAGCCACTTAATGTCACTTGTCAAAATGATTAATCTTCATTTTCTGGGAGTGTGACAGCAAATAAGTAAATTCCCTAGAAACCAAACATCAAAATAAGATATCATTTTTTCTGTTGTCCTTTCCAAATTAGCTCCTAAAGCTAACCACATTTAAATCCCTTCTTGAGCCTGAACAGTAAGGTATACTTTTCACATTTATGTTCCTTATATGACTGGCTCTAAATTAAATCATGGTAAAAATGAGGCAGGAAGTCTAACTGCAGAATATTTGATAGGCCCCTTTGGAAGTAATTTTACCTTTACACAGAAGATGTTATACACAAACCAAATAGTAACCACAGATCAGAAATCAGTAATGGATATGCAAAAAATAAAGAGACAGGAATCCAAGTCTCTCGCTAGAGAAAGCCAACTAACCATGAGAGAAGAGAGCCAAAGAAGAAAGGAACAGAGAGGAACTATAAAAACAACCATAATACAAGTGACAAAATGGCAATAAGTACATCCCTATCAAGAATTACTTTGAATGTAAATGGACTAAACATTCCAATCAAAAGACAAAAAGCAGAATGGACAAAAAAGCAAGACCCATCTACATGCTGCCTACAAGAGATTCATTTTAGACTTAGAGACACATGCCAACTGAAATTGAAGGGATGGAGAAATATTTATGCAAGTGGATGTGAAAAGAAATCTGGGGCAGCAATACTTATATTGGACAAAATAGACTTTAAAATAGACTGTAACGAGACAAAGAAGGACACTGTATAATCATAAAAGAAACAATCCAACAAGGAGATAAAACAATTGTAAGTATTTAGGCACACAACATGGGAGCACCCAAATATATAAAGCAGTTAACAACAAACATAAAGGAACTAATTGATAGTAATACAGTAATAGTAGAAGAATTTGACACCCCATTTATATCAATAGATAGATTATCCAAACAGAAAATCAATCAGGAAATAGCAGTTTTGAATGACACTTTGGGCCAGATGGATCTAACAGATACATTCAGAATGTTCCATCCTAAAACAGCAGGATACACATTCTTTTCAAGTCTACATGGAACGTTCTCCAGAATATATCATATATTAGGTCACAAAATAAACCTCAACAAATTCACAAAGATTGAAGTCATACCATGCATCTTTTCTGACCAGAACACTATGAAACTATGTCAACCACAAAAAAAATCTGGAAAGAGCTCAAATACATGGAGGTTAAATAACATGCTACTAAACAATGAATGGGTCAACCAAGAAATGAAAGAGGAAATCAAAAAATACATGGAAGCAAATGAAAATGAAAACACAATGGTCCAAAATCTTTGGGTTGCAGCAAAAGCTGTTCTAAGAAGGAAGTTTATAGCAATACAGGTCTACCTTAAGAAGCAAGAAAAATCTCAGATAAAAAACCTAACTTTACATCTAAAAAAACTATAAAAAGTAGAACAAACAAAACCCAAAATCAGTAGAAGGAAGGGAACTAAAGATTAGAGGAGAAATGAACGAAATAGAAACTAAAAAAAAAAATACAACAGATCAATGAAACCAGGAGCTGCTTCTTTGAAAAGATCAATAAAATTGATAAACCTTTAGCTAAACTCATCAAAAAAAAGAGAGGACTCACACAAAATCAGGAATGAAAGAGGAGAAATACCAACCAACACTACAGATATACAAAGGATTATAAGAGAATATTACGAAAAATATTATGAAAAATTATATGTGCCAACAAACTGGACAACCAAGAAGAAATGGATAAATTCTTAGAAACATCATTTGGGGCGCCTGAGTGGCTCAGTCATTAAGTGTCTGCCTTCAGCTCAGGTCATGATCCCAGGGTCCTGGGATCAAGCCCTGCCACCGGGCTCCCTACTCAGTGGGAGGCCTGCTTCTCCCTCTCCCGCTTCCCCTGCGTGTGTTCCCTCTTTCACTGTCTCATTCTCTGTCAGATAAACAAAATCTTTTAAAAATACATAATTTATATAATTTATCAAAATTGAATCAGGAAGAAAGAGAAAATTTGAAGAGACCAATTACCAGCAATGAAATTGAATCAGTAATCAAAAAATTCTGAACAAACAAAAGTCCAGGACCAGACAGCTTTACAGGTGAATTCTACCAAAAATTTTAAAAAGAGTTAATACCTATTCTTTTCAAACTAATCCATAAAATAGAAGAGGAAAGAAAGCTTTCAAATTCATTCTTTGAGACAAGATTACCCTGATACTAAGACCAGATAAGGACACTACACAAAAAGAACTACAAGCCAATATGCAAAAATCCTCAACAAAATATTAGCTAACTGAATCCAATGATACATTTAAAAAACGATTCACCACAATTAAGTGGGATTTAATCCTGGGTGGTTCAATATTTGCAAATCAACCAATGTGATACATCACATTAGCAAGAGAAAGGGTAAAAACCATATAATAATTTCAGTAGGTTCAGAAAAAGCTTTTGACAAAGCACTACATCCATTTATGATGAAAACCCTCAACAAAGTAGGTTTAGAGGGAACATACCTCAACATAATAAAGACCATATATGAAAACCCACAGCTGACATCATGTTCAATAATGCCTTCCCTAAGGCAAGGGAGACAAAAACAAAAATAAACTATTGAGATTATATCAAAATAAAAACCTTCTGAACAGCAAAGGAAACAATAAATAATACTGAAAGAGAGCCTACTGAATAGGAGAAGATACTTGCAAACGACTTACCTGATAAAGGGTTAGTATCTAAAATATATAAAGAGCTGAACAACTCAACACACAAAAACCAATCTGATTAAAAAATGAGCAGAAATCATGAACAGACATTTCCTTAAGAAGATATATAGATGACCAACGGGCACATGAAAAAATGCTCAACATCACTCATCATCAGGGAAATGGGAATCAGAACCACAATGAGGTATCACCTCAGACCTGTCAGAATGTCTAAAATCAAAAACAAAAGTGTTGGCAAGAATGTGGAGAAAAAGGAACCCTCATGCACTGTTGGTGGGAATGCAAACTGGTGCACACTGTGGAAACCAGTATGGAGGTTCCTTAAAAAATTAAAAATAGAATTAGTATATGATCCAATAATTCTACCACTCAAATAATATGAAAAACACTAATGCAAAAAGATATATGCATCCCTATGTTTATAGCAGCATTATTTACAATACCCAAATTATGGAAGCAGCCCAAGTGTCCATCAATAGATGAATGAATAAAGAAGATATGATATATATATATATATCTCACTATATATACACACACATATGTATATATATATATATATATAATGGAATATTATTCAGCCATAAAAAAGAACGAAATCTTCCTATTTGCAATAACATGGATGGATCTAGAGAGTATAATGCTAAGCGAAATAAGTCAGAGAAAGATGAATACTATATGTGGAATTTAAGAAACAACCAAAGGTGGGGGGAGAGAAACCTCTTGGTTTGTCTGTTTCAGATTCACCACCTAAAGTTGCATATTTTTTCTACTTCCTTTCTTACTGTCGGGATGCTTAGGAAATTACATGTTTTGGAGATTCAAAATCCACTTGATAGCTCAAAACAAAACCCTGCTACACGTTTTGTCAGCATTTTACTATTGTGCAATGATCAGTCTTCACCAATAGGTGGTGTCATCCTACAGAAGAACTTCATGCTTCCGCCTATAGTATGGAAACCACATGTTTTTAAAACATAAATTTGAAATTTGAAATTATTGACTCAGGCGAGATTCTCTTAAATAAAGAGATGTTCATGGGGGGGTCGCCTGGGTGGGTCAGTTGGTTAAGCGTCCCACTTTTGAGCTCAGATCAAGTCTTGATCTCAGGGTCATAAATTCAAGCCCAGTTGGGCTCCACGCTGGTCTTGAAGCTTACTTAAAAAAGAGAGAGAGATATTGAGAGGAGATGTTCATGGGAAGATTTCCACGAAGGGGTTTCTATCTTATGTCATTCATGTTTGCTAAGAGAATTTCTTAAATGGTAAACCATGGCATGGTTAAAGGAATCAACTCCTTTTCTATTTACCATTTTAAGAATATGGGCGGGTTCATCTTAAATTTTAGTCTTAAAAATGTTTTGCTTGTTATTTCTTAGAATAATCTTTATCGGAATTATTTCAAACAAACTCTGTTTTCAGAATCTTATATATCAATTTTGTGGTCAGCTTGTTTCAAATATCTCCACACAGCACATGTAGATGTACATTGTTTTAGGGGGAGGTTATGGTATATGTTTATGGTTTTATTCTTTTTTATTATAGGAGAATTCCAGACTCCTTCAAGAGCGTGGTGTGGCCTATGTTAATGCTGATTCTTCTATAGAAGGTGAGTAATGTTGGTCTCATAGGAAAAGATGTGATCTAGTACACGAACTAGTAGCAGCCACTTAGTTCGTAAATGATGCTCCAGTAAAGAAAGCAAATCCAGTACATGTGGTTAGGGACTCTGCTGCTGGTGGGTCTGGCTGTGTGCTTGCCTCATAGCAGCTGTGAGCCCAAGAGTGCTAATTTGGGAAAGCAGCCCTCTCTGATTTGCTTCATCTGGCAGATTTTCTTGTCTGTGCTAGGGATCGTAAATACCTGTTAAATGGATAAATAAAATAATAGAACTAAAGATTTCTCTGGTTTTAGAATGGTGTAGCAAAAAAGTGTAAATATAATCCTAGTTTTATCATATCATGCATATAGATTTTGGAAAAAAATACTGATGTCCAAGTATTTTTTTCTTAATTTTTTTTTCCAATTCAATGAATCGTTATTGAGCACTTCTCTCCGTAATGTACTTTACAGTATTTCAAAGGAATCAGAGGTTAGTAAAGAACAGTCTTGCACTCAGGAGTTTGTGGCTCAGTACAAACGATAAATTAGTCTAGGATTCTAATATATGCAGGTACCATGAAAAGGCCATATGGGCTCAGTTGGTTAAACTCCTGCTTCGGCCCAGTGTCTGACTTCGGCTCAGGTCTCTCTCTCTCTCTCTCTCAAATAAATAAATAAAATCTTTAAAAAATCATATTACTATTTTTAAAAAAGGCTATAATCAGACTGGTCTAGGAGTTCAGAGGAGAGAATAGTAGCAAGTTCAGGAAAAGCCTGAGAAATGACACTTGAGACTGGCCTTCAAGAACATATTTGCTTTTGATAAGCAGAGATTTGAATGAAAGGACATCGTCAGGTTTATTTCCAAGATCAAGCAGTCCACTGCCACTACCCTGCACACCCACTCATCTTTCTGTTCTTGACTATATGCTCCTTCCTGGACAGTGCACCTGCTGTTCTCAGTACCAGATGGTTGTTCAACACACTCTACCTGTTTAATTCTTATCCTTACAGCCTCCTCTGAACTGTTACTTTTTCAGGGAAGCCCTGTCTTTAGCACTCATCACTGCCATGGATAAACAACTATTTGCTTTACAAACTACTTCTGTCACTAGGCTGTCTTCTTCAGCCAGGAACAGACAGGATCTTGATAACTCGTGGTTTCCTAATGTCTTGTTAAAGAAAGACGTGTTGCACAGGTGCAGCAAATGAATGAGTCAATGAACGCAGGGTGGGCTTTTAGAATCTTCCCTGTAGTGTAGGAGTAAACTTTCCGTATCAGCAGTAATTGAGACATTGCATTTTGCTGGAGACATGCTGCCATGTACATATCTTCGTCCACCTGTCTGAGTTACATCGTCCTAGGAGGTAGCTCACGCAGTGCATTTCAGCCATCCTGCCCTCCTCTTATGTTGGTGGTAAAGGGCCTGGCCTTCCTCCTGGCACTGCCACTTTCTCATTGTGTGGCCTCAGGTTGTGACTTACTTTCCGTGTCTGTTTTCTCACCTCTAAATAGAGTTACTGGGCTGCCTGGGTGGCTCAGTCAGTTAAGCGTCTGCCTTTGGCTTGGGTCATGATCCCAGGGTCCTGGGTTCGAGTCCTGCATCGGGCTCCCTGCTCAGCAGGAAGTCTGCTTCTCCCTCTCCCTCTGCCTGCCGCTCACCTGCTCGTGCTCTCTCTCTCTCTCTCTCAAACAAATAAAGTCTTTCAAAAAAAGGAAAAAAAAAAGAAAAACACTTAAAAAATAAAAAAATAGAGTTACCAAGAGTACATATCTCCAAGGATCTTATCAGGGCAAAAGCGGTTATATTTGCAAAACTCCCAGACTTGTGCCTCTCAAAGAGCAAAAGTTCAAAAATATTAGCTTGGAACTATTACCCTTATTTAGAAACACATAATCAGATGAAACACCTTTGCTACAGAGAATAAGATCTTAAATGTGTATTTTTCAAAAGTAGAATAATGTTGTCTTTATTGCTAGGTTTGTTTGTAAGATTTGATTGTTAATGGTTTTGATCATTGGAATTTTTTATTGTTATGTTAATCACCATACATTACATCATTAGTTTTTGATGTAGTGTTCCATGATTCATTGTGCATAAAACACAGTACTCCACGCAGAACGTGCCCTCTTTAATACCCATCACCAGGCTAACCCATCCCCCCACCCCCCTCCCCTCTAGAAACCTCAGTTTGTTTTTCAGAGTCCATCATCTCTCATGGTTCGTCTCCCCTTCCAACTTACTCCCCTTCATTTTCCCGTCCTGCTATCTTCTTCTTCTTCTTTTTTTTCTTAACATATATTGCATTATTTGTTTCAGAGGTACAGATCTGTGATTCAACAGTCTTGCACAATTCACAGCGCTCACCATAGCACATAACCTCCCCAATGTCTATCACCCAGCCACCCCATCCCTCCCACCCCCCACCACTCCAGCAACCCTCAGTTTGTTTCCTGATTTTAAGAATTCCTCATATCAGTGAGGTCATATGATACATGTCTGTCTCTGATTGACTTTTTCACTCAGCATAACACCCTCCAGTTCCATCCACGTCATTGCAAATGGCAAGATCTCATTCCTTTTTGTGGCTGCATAATATTCCATTGTGTATATATACCACCTCTTCTTTATCCATTCATCTGTCGATGGACATCTTGGCTCTTTCCACAGTTTGGCTATTGTGGACATTGCTGCTATAAACATTGGGGTGCACGTACCCCTTCAGATCCCTACATTTGTATCTTTGTGGTAAATACCCAGTATTGCAATTGCTGGATCGTAAGGTATCTCTATTTTCAACTGTTTGAGGAACCTCCATACTGTGTTCCAGAGTGGTTGCACCAGCTTGCATTCCCACCAAGAGTGTAGGACGGTTCCCGTTTCTCCTCATCCACACCAACATCTCTCATTTCCTGATTTGTTAATTTTAGCCATTCTGACTGGTGTGAGGTGGTATCTCATTGAGGTTTTGATTTGGATTTCCCTGATGCCGAAGGATATTGAGCACTTTTTCATGTGTCTATTTGCTATTTGGATGTCTTCTTTGGAAAAATGTCTGTTCATGTCGTCTGCACATTCCTTGATTGGATTATTTGTTCTTTGGGTGCTGAGGTTCAGAAGTTCTTCATAGATTTTGGATACTAGCCCTTTATCTGATATGTCATTTGCAAATATTTTCTCCCATTTTGTTGGTTGTCTTTTGGTTTTGTTGACTGTTTCTTTTGCGGTGCAAAAGCTTTTTATCTTGATGAAATCCCAATAGTTCATTTTTACTCTTCCTTCCCTTGCCTTTGGTGATGTTTCTAGGAAGAAGTTGCTGTGGCTGAGGTCGAAGAGGTTGCTACCTGTGTTCTCCTTTAGGATTTTGATGGACTCCTGTCTCCCGTTTGGGTCTTTCAGCCATTTGGAGTCTATTTTTGTGTGTGGTGTAAGGAAATTTCCACTTTCATTCTTCTGCATGTGGCTGTTCAATTTTCCCAACACTGTTTGTTGAAGAGACTGTCTTTTTTCCATTGGACATTCTTTCCTGCTTTGTCAAAGATGAGTTGACCATAGAGTTGAGGGTCCATTTCTGGGCTCTCGATTCTGTTCCATTGATCTATGTGTCTGTTTTTGTGCCAGTACCATACTGTCTTGATGACAGCTTTGTAATAGAGCTGGAAGTCCAGATTGTGATGCCGCCAGCTTTGCTTTTCTTTTTCAACATTCCTCTGGCTATTCGGGGTCTCTTCTGGTTCCATAAAAATTTTAGGATTATTTGTTCAATTTTTTTGAAAAAAGTGGTTGGTATTTTGATGGGGATTGCATTGAATGTGTAGATTGCTCTAGGTAGCATTGACATCTTCACAATCTTTGTTCTTCCAGTCCATGAGCATGGAACGTTTTTCCATTTCTTTGTGTCTTCTTCAATATCTTTCATGAGTATTTTATAGTTTTCTGAGTACAGATCCTTTGCCTCTTTGGTTAAATTTATTCCTAGGTATCTTATGGTTTTGGGTGCAATTGGAAATGGGATCGACTCCTTAATTTGTGTCTCTTCTGTCTTGTTGTTGCTGTATAGGAATGCCACTGATTTCTGTGATTTTATATCCTGCCACTTTACTGAATTCCTGTATGAGTTCTGGCAGTTTTGGGGTGGAGTCTTTTGGGTTTTCCACATAAAGTATCATATCATCTGCAAAGAGTGAGAGTTAGACTTCCTCTTTGTTGATTTGGATGCCTTTGATTTCTTTTTGTTGTCTGATAGCTATGGCTAGGACTTCTAATACTATGTTGAATAGCAGTGGTGATAGTGGACATCCCTGCCGCGTTGAGAATGATATTCGCTGTAGGTTTTTCATAAATGGATTTTATGATATTGAGGTATATATCCTCTATCCCTATACTCTGAAGAGTTTTAATCAAGAAAGGATGCTGTACTTTGTCAAATGCTTTCTCTGCAACTACTGAGAGGATCATATGATTCTTGTTCTTTCTTTCGTTAATATATTGTATCACATTGATTGATTTGCGGATGTTGAACCAACCTTGCAGCCCAGGGATAAATCCCACTTGGTCATGGTGAATAATCCTTTTAATGTACTGTGGGATCCTGTTGGCTAGTATTTTGGTGAGAATTTTTGCATCCATGTTGATCAAGGATGTTGGTCTGTAATTCTCCTTTTTGATGGGGTCTTTGTCTGGTTTTGGGAACAAGGTAATGGTGGCCTCATAAAATGAGTTTGGAAGTTTTCCTTCCATTTCTATTTTTTGGAACAGTTTCAGGAGAATAGGTATTAATTCTTTTTAAATGTTTGGTAGAATTCCCCTGGGAAGCCATCTGGCCCCGGGCTTTTGTTTCTTGGGAGATTTTTGATGACTGCTTCAATTTCCTTAGTGGTTATAGGTCTGTTCAGGTTTTCTATTTCTTCCTGGTTCAATTTTGGTAGTTGATACATCTCTAGGAATGCATCCATTTCTTCCAGATTATCTAATTTGCTGGCATAGAGTTGCTCTTAATATGTTCTTATAATTGTTTGTATGTCTTTGGTGTTGGTTGTGATCTCTCCTCTTTCATTCATGATTTTGTTGATTTGGGTCATTTCTCTTTTCTTTTTGATAAGTCTGGCCAGGGGTTTATCAATCTTGTTAGTTCTTTCAAAGAACCAGCTCCTAGTTTCGTTGATCTGTTCTACTTTCTTTTGGTTTCTAGTTCATTGATTTCTGCTCTGATCTTTATGATTTCTCTTCTCCTGCTGGGTTTAGACTTTATTGGCTGTTTTTTCTCTAGCTCCTTTAAGTGTAGGGTTAGGTTGTGTATTTGAGACCTTTCTTGTTTCTTGAGAAAGGCTTGTATTGCTATATACTTTCCTCTTAGGACTGCCTTTGCTTTATCCCAAAGAGTTTGAACAGTTGTGTTTTCATTTTCATTGGTTTCCATGAATTTTTTAAATTCTTTTTTAATTTCCTGGTTGACCCATTCATTCTATAGTAGGATGCTTTTTAGCCTCCATGTATTTGAGTTCTTTCCGACTTTCCTCTTGTGATTGAGTTCTAGTTTCAAAGCATTGTGGTCTGAAAATATGCAGGGAATAATCCTAGTCTTTTAGTACTGGTTGAGACCTGATTTGTGACCTAGGATGTGATCTATTCTGGAGAATGTTCCATGGCACTAGAGAAGAATGTGTATTCCGTTGCTTTGGGATGGAATGTTCTCAATATGTCTGTGAAGTCCATTTGGTCCAGGGTGTCATTTAAAGTCTTTATTTCCTTGTTGATCTTTTGCTTAGATGATCTGTCCATTTCAGTTAGGGGGGTGTTAAAGTCCCCCACTATTATTTTATTGTTTTCAATGTGTTTCTTTGCTTTTGTGATTAATTGCCTTATGTAATTGGCTGCTCCCATGTTAGGGGCATAGATATTTACAATTGTTAGATATTCTTGGTGGATACACCCTTTAAGTAGGATATAGTGTCCTTCCTCATTTCTTATTACAGTCTTTGATTTAAAATCTAATTTGTCTGATATAAGGATTGCCACCCCAGCTTTCTTTTGGTGTCCATTAGCATGGTAAATGATTTTCCACCCCTTCACTTTCAATGTCAGGGTGTCTTTGGGTCTAAAATGAGTCTCTTGCAGACAGCATATGGATGGGTCTTGTTTTTTAATCCAATCTGATATCCTGTGTCTTTTGATTGGGGCATTTAGCCCATTTACATTCAGGGTAACTAGTGAAAGTTATGAATTTAGTGCCATTGTTTTGCCTGTAAGGTGAATGTTACTGTATATTGTCCGTGTTCCTTTCTGGTCTATGCTGCTTTTAGGCTCTCTGTTTGCTTAGAGGACCCCTTTCAATATTTTTGGAGGGCTGGTTTTGTGTTTGCAAATTCCTTTAGATTTTGTTTGTCCTGGAAGCTTTTCATCTCTCCTTCTATTTTCAATGACAGCCTAGCTGGATATAGTATTGTTGGCTGCATATTTTTCTCGTTTAATACTCTGAAGATATCATGCCAGTCCTTTCTGGCCTGCCAGGTCTCTGTGGATAGGTCTGTTGCCAATCTAATGTTTCTACCTTTATAGGTTACATATCTCTTCTCCGAGCTGCTTTCAGGATTTTCTCTTTGTCTCTGAGACTCGTTTTAGTATTTGATGTCGGGGTGTTGACCTATTTTTATTGATTTAGAGAGGGGTTCTCTGTGCCTCCTGGATTTTGATGCCTGTTTCCTTCCCCACATTAGGGAAGTTCTCTGCTATTATTTGCTCCAGTATACCTTCTGCCCCTCTCTCTCTTTCTTCTTCTTCTGGGATCCCAATTATTCTAATGTTGTTTCGTCTTATGGTATTGCTTATCTCTCAGATTCTGCCCTCATGATCCGGTAGTTGTTTATCTCTCTTTTTCTCAGCTTCTTTATTTTCCATCATTTGGTCTTCTATATCGCTGATTCTCTCTTCTGCCTCCTTTATTCTAGCAGTTAGTGCCCCCATTTTTTTATTGCACCTCATGAATAGACTTTTATTTCAATTTGGTTAGATTTTAGTTCTTTTATTTCTCCAGGAAGGGTGTCTCTTATAACTTCCATGCTTTTTTTAAGCCCAGCTAGCATCTTTAAAACCATGATTCTGAACTCTAGGTCCAACATTTTACTAATGTCCGTATTGAGTAGGTCCCTGGCAGACGGTACTACCTCTTGTTCTTTTTGCTGAGGTGATTTCTTTCATCTTGTCATTTTGTCCAGAGGAGAATAGATCAATGAGAGAGAAAATGCTAACAGGTTAAGAACATCCCCAGAAAATATACTCTAAACAAATCAGAAAAGACCTGAAACCAGGGGAAAAGAAAGGGAAAGAAAGAAAAAAGAAAGAGAAATAAAAAGAAAAAGAAAAAATTAAAAACAAACAAAAACAGAACAACAACAACAACAAAAAAAAAACAGAATATGATCACATATGATCAGGCTAGTGCATAGATCAGTGACACACACTAGATTTTGGGTGTATTTTGGTCTGTTAGAAGATAGTGCCTTCTAAAATTGTAAAGAAAGAAAGACTTATATATGTACAAAAGAAGGGTTGATACAATGAAGGGATGGACGATGACTTAAAGATGATAATTATAAAAGAATTTATAAAAGAATTGATAAATTGTTTGTAAAAAGAAGGAAGAAGATTTAGAAAAAAAAAAAAAGGGAGAGAATGTGATCAGGCAGGAGACTAGAACAAAGCCATACACTAGAGATTTAGGGTATATTTTGATCTGTTAGAAGAAACTGTATCTCAAAATTTTAAAGAGAGAACAACTTATATATATATATTCCAAAAATAAGGGTAACTACTATGAAGGGATAAATTTTCTAAAAATGAAAAATAAAAAATATTTTCTAAAAATGGGATTGATAATATGTTGATTGAACAAGGGAAAAAGAAAAATTCAAAAACCAAAAAAACAAAGTTAAAAAAATTAACTTTGAAAAACTAATGAATCATGGTAAAAAAAGCGATGAATTCTATGTGCAGTATTCCCCTAGCACTGGATTTCTCCCGTTCTCCTTAATTGGTAAACTTGGTCTTGGCTGGCTGTTCGTGCTGATCTTCTGGGGGAGGGATCTGTTGCTGTGGTTCCCAAATATCTTTGCTGGAGTCGGAATTGCCCAGCCCTTGTGAGTCCAGGCTAAGCAATCTGCTCAGGTTTGCTCTCAGGAGCTTTTGTTCCCTCCAAGCTCTCGGTACAGCTTTGGAGGATGAGAGTGAAAATGGTGGCCTCCCAATCTCCACCCGGAGGAGCCGAGAACTCAGGGCCCCGCTCCTCAGTGCGCCCCCAGAGAAAGGCAGTCGGTCACTCCCGTCTCCCCGGTCTCCGGCCGCACTCCGTGCTCACCCGGCCTGTGACAGAGCGTTTCTATCTCTGGCACCCAACACCATGTGGAGTCTCCAAACCCAGCAGATCCCTGCAGTGCACTCCTGCACTGCTCCTCCCAGGCGAGGAAGGGGAGTCTCCCTGGATCTGCCACTTGTTGGGTCCCTGCTGGAAGAGCAGTGGCCCGAGTGGGCCATGGATCACAGTTTATGGCAACCCTGAGCTGAGAGCCCGCGCCTTAGCTCCGTCTCTGCAGCTGGCTTCCCTAATCCGATACCTGGGAGCTCTGCCACACTCAGGCACCCCCGGTCTTTCTGTGACCCCGAAGGTCCTGAGACCACACTGTCCTGCGAGGGTTCCACCCCCAGTTTAGCCACTGGAGCAACGTCCCTCAGTAGAGCCGGCTTCTAAAAGTTCCCATTTTGTGCTCCGCGGCTCTATCACTTGCCAGAAGCGGCCGACGGAGGCCCCCTCCCCTGC
>NW_027397155.1:0-49353 GCF_003265705.2 Callorhinus ursinus | reverse complement strand
CGCCTCGGATTCACTTCTCCACACGTCCTACCTTCCAGTAAGTGGTCGCTTCTCTGTTCAGAGAGTTGTTGCTACTCTCTTCTTCGATCTCCTGTTGAGTTCGTAGGTTTTCAGAATGGTTTGATCCCCATTCAGCTGAATTCCTGAGACCAGATGAAATCCAGGTCTCCTACTCCTCCACCTTCTTGCTCTGCCTCTAATCATTGGAATTTGTTGATGACGTCACTCCCTGCCTTAAAACGCAGCATTGTCTTCCTATCATTCTCAGCATCAACAGCACATGACACCATGTTACTCGATGACTGGGGTTCCACTTATCTTACTTTGTTTTATATTTAAAATTTTGTTAAATATTCATTTTTAAGATAACACAATAAGTGATACATTGACTTTCTCATGGTAAAATGCAAAATTTATAATCAAAGCAAGAACCTTTACTTATATCACTCTCAAACTCAGCCCTCTCTCCGAAGGTGCTACTGTCCTCAATTTGAGATGTTTCCATCACACTGACATTCATCTCTAGATGGTTAGCTCACTCAAACCATCAGTGATGTTGAAGGTGCTGTCTTAAGTGCTTTACATGTAAATATTTATTTAATCCAATAATCCTGTAAGGTAGGTACTTTATTATTTTCCTTGTATAGAAGAGGAAACCTCCAATTCAGAGAGATTAAGTAACTTTCCCGAGTCACACAGCTAGTAAAAGATTGAGCTGACACTCAAATCTAGGTGATCATCGTTATCCTTCTAACGACTACATTGTGTTGCCCCTCATGATGTTATACAGATTTTCATTACATATTACATATTACATACTACATGGTTCTGCGTCTTCTCCTTTTCTATTCAACAGCATATTATGGAACATTTTCCATGTCATTATATATAAATCTATCATTTGAAAACAAAAACTTCTACAGTGTTTTCGACAGAGCAATTTACGTCTCAATTCTCTAGCTGATGGTCAGATTGCTTCAATTTGTTGCAGTAAATATCTTGTTTATTTGCCCACCTTGCCTTTTTCTATACAAGTGGAGAGTGGAGAGCTACAATATCATGCTTTGGTCGTGGTACACATGCATTACGTGGTAATTTATGCTGCCAGACTACCTCTCTGACTCTCTGGTTTGCACTCCTACTAGCTCTTTATCACTTTTAAAAATGGCAGTGGCTAAAATTTGTGCATATTTATTCTTCCAGTCGAAATTTGGAACCAGCCTTTCAAGTTCCATGAACAGTTCTGCTGCAGTGTCTACTTATTTTTAAAGCCTCAACTTTTGCTGTCCCCAGACATGGACCTGAAGCTTTGAGATTAGAGTTGCTGGCCATTCTTTGAGTACATCATGTACTTTTATATTTCTGGGCATTTGTACAGGCTAATCCTTGATGAAGTTGTCTTAACTTTCCCTTCCCCAGGCCTCCATCATGCTTTAGCCTTCTGTCCCTGTGCTCCCACAACTTCTTGAGGTCACCTCTCCTGGCTGGTTCTCATGACTCTCAAACTCATCAGATGGAATTCCTGAGGAATGGGAACGCCATCTCTGTTCTCTATTCAGAACTAGCTGGAGAGCATCTGCCTTATAAATGCATTTTTTAAAAGATTTTATTTCTTTTATTTGAGAGAGAGAGAATGTGTGCACATGCACACATACAAGTGGGGGGAGGGGAAGCAGAAGGAGAGGGAAAGAGAGAGAATCTCAAGCAGACTCCAAGCTGAGCATGGAGCCCGATGCAGGGCTCGATCCCAGGAAACTGAGACCATGACCTGGGCCAAAATCAAGAGTTGGACGCTTAACTGACTGAGCCACCTAGGTGCCCCCACAAATGCATTTTTACAACAAATGTTTATTGGGTAAATGCTAAAGGCCAGGACTGTGCTAACCCCTGGCAACAAATAAAAGTGAACACCTGCTCCCATGGAATTTCTAGTCTGGTGGGAGGATGGAAAATAAAAAGGCAAATATTTAACATGTTTGAGAGATAACCAATGAGAAAAATAAGCAAGGTCAAAAGAGAAAGAGTGGCTAGGATAAAAGGAAGAGAGGGTGCTCCTCTAGGTAGGATGTTCAGGGGAAAACTCTCAGAAAACATATTAGACTAGAGGAGGAGTTTTAAGTCATGCAGATATAATGCATAACACTGTTCCAGGCTGAGGGAACTGTATATGCAAAGCCCCTGAGCAGGAGTCTGCTTGGGCAGAGTGGGAGGTGAAGATTTGGAGCAGTGATGGGGGTTGTTTCATGCCTGGAACTGAGGACTGTGGTGAGCAATGATGCTTTTATTGAATAGTAAGTTGGAGAGTTTTATTGGACTTAGGTTTTTTTTTTTAATTTAATTTTATTATGTTAGTCACCATACATTACAACATTAGTTTGTTTTTTTAAATTTTTTTATTATTATGTTATGTTAAGGATCCTTCTGGCTAAAGAGCTAGGATTCATCTTTGAATGAAAGAATAAAGTAAATGAAATAAAAAAACACTCTCTCTTTATCTTTAAGGAAACTATACTCTGAGAGTTGATTGCACCCCACTAATGTACAGCTTGGTATACAACCTAACAAAGGAGGTAAAAATAATTATGTATAATTTTAGAAAGTTTGAGTTCTACAAATGATGTTTTCTTGAGGAACCATTATTATGTTAAGCAGCTGCATTGTTTTATAATTTGTCTTTCTCTCATATAGCAAATATTACCTCTAATAAGCTCCAGAGAACATTACATCTAATAAACTGTTTACATATGCTACCCCATTTCTCCCAACTACTGAAGCAGCCCTGGGGTCGCATTGTGTCTACCATCCCCATTTGAAATCGAGAAAACTGAGATCAAAAAGCATTAGCCCCCCACTGTCATACAACTCATGCTGTAGCTGAACCAGCACTTGGTCCTGTGATTTCACTCCTTAATTTTAAAACTGATTTATACTCCTTCAAGTAATGATATCAATTAGCCCAGGACACAGGAAGAGTTGAAGTTTCTAAGTGATCAAGAAGGAGTATGTTGCAAAAACAGCAAGCGCTGATTCCAGGGTCCAATTGGTTTGGGGCAGAGGCTAGGGGAGACCATGTACCCCCCTCCCTGACTTCTGGCCTTGAGCTGCACTCCACTGAGCCCCACTGAACTAGGCTGACAGCTGAAGTTCTCTTAATTCTGACAGCAGCACAGGATCCCGAACCTACTGGAGAGATTGTGCCTGAGTTCCTCCAGGACTGACAGGCAACTCTTCACTTTCCTTGTCCTGATCCTCAGTCTACTGGGCCTAGCAGTCGTTATCATGAAGAACTTGTTGCTTGGCAGATTTTTGTTGTTACTGCTACTTATCTGATTTGAACTGGAAAGGAAAAAAAAAAGACTTGCCTATTTAATAGAATTACCAATTGAAGTATAATTACCAAGGAAAACACAATTATTCCCCTTCAGATAGGGGTTTTCAGTAAGACTTAAATGTCACTAACCTTTGGTTTCAAAAGCATGGAATGTAATCTTATGACTTAGCTTCTCCTCTAGGATTAGAAAAAAAAAATTCATGTCATTACTCAAGAGCTGCATCATTTGCCTGCAGTTTTATCAATTTCCATGAAGTGTGTAAAAATTTAAATATCTGCAACAGGGTGTTTCTGAGAATGTTCACTCTTCATGTAATTTAAGTCAAATGCTAAGGAAGCTTGGCAGTTCTTTGTTTTCTGGCTGGCTTGGTGTCATCCGGAGACAATTGAAAAAACTCTACTCTTTAGGTCAGATTTGAAATTATGTGTTGCTTGACAGTTTGGGGGTTTGTTTTATTCTGTTTTATTTGGGGAGAGTGATTTATAGCATTTTACATTTGAGTGATAAACTGAGAATTTAGTACTGTATTTCTACACTGTGTTAAATGTGCATTTCTTAGAATAAATGGAGCAGTGCTGTTCCTTATATCAAAATTTTGTGTCAATTTATAAGCTTGAGTGAAATTCTTTAGTTGCCTATTTATTCATATTTTACAAATTAAGATGTTAATAACATAATTTCTGTTAACCTAAGTTCTCTCTCCTCATGCTTATGCAAATTTGTGTTCCCATAGACCTTTGCACCTAGCACATTGCATTCCACATTTTTACCTGTAGTTCTCACTCGTAGAGAGTATGTAATGTGTCTTATTGAGCTTCGTTTCCCTGGCATTCACAAAAAGTCTTAAACAACATAGGTACTCTATAAACTTTTAAAAATCACTTTGTTGAAAAGTGCCTGGGTGGCTCAGTTGGTTAAGCGACTGCCTTGGGCTCAGGTCATGATCCCAGAGTCCTGGGGTTGAGTCCCACGTCAGGCTCCCAGCTCAGTCTGACCCTCTCCCCTCTCATGCTGTTTCTTTCTCACTTGCTCTCTAATAAATAAATAAATAAATAAAATCTTTAAAAAAATAGAACATAGGACTTTTATTAAATATAATATAAATACATTGTATACCATATAATGTATAATAAAGAACCCATGAATAGTGATGGAACATGTATAATTAAAGTTTAGTTTGTGAAATGTTTCCAGCATAACATCTAATGCACTAGATTTCAAGAATAGGTCTAGAACTCAATAATAGGTCATATTTTTTTCCTTAGTTTTCTCATCTGTAAAACCAGAAAATGTATTTAAAGCCCAATATTTAACACAATTATAGTAAATAATTGATTAAATAAAATATTAATGCATTTATTTTTATTGTGTATTATTTAATGACTTTAGCAACCTTACTGACAAGAAGCAATATTAAAAGAAATACCTTCTCTTAATCACCTTGTTTCCTTTCATTTTCTTTTTTATAAGAGGAGAGAAATGTGTGTTTTTGAGAGCAGCCTCCCTCAACTCAGAAAAAATAGACCAAAAAATCTTACAATATGACCATTCGTTTGCCTACAGTAGCTTGGTAATAATTTGGCCTTCTTTTCCATACACATCATGTATTCTTTATATAGTCACACTTATATATAATAGCATGAACATTTTCCCCTATTGTCAGAAACTCATTGTAATTCTTAATGACTGCTAATATATGAATTGTATCATGTGTCTTGCTGAATATAGTTTAGTTATTCATTCCCTGGTTAATGGACATTTAAATTTTAAAATATCTGATTTATAAGTATTTTCTTTTTTTCCCTTTTAATCTGTGTAGCTCCAAAGCCCCGATGAAGGCTTTGAAGGCAAATCTCTTTATGAGAGCTGGAATGGAAAAAGTCCTTCACTGGAGTTCAGTGGCATGCCCAGGTAAACAAACAAGACTTTCTACTAGATAGATTATAGGATTGGATTGAAAATGAAAGTGTATTTTCTTTCAATGATAAAGGGAAGGTGATGCTTTGTTTCTCAAATAGAATATTACTATGTGTTTTGAAGTTAAATCTATAGGCCATCTAAAAATGGTTCTTTTTTGAGCAGGCAATATATAAGTCAAAAGTTATAATGGTGGAAAATAGTTCCCCTCACATTTCTGTCCCTTAGTTATTTGATACATTTTCTTTTTTCTGAATATCATACTGTTAAAAAATATTTTAGTTACTCTAAGAAAAATATAGTCATCATTTCAATATGGTTGTGTCATCACAAGCAAGGTTAGAGGAATAAATATCTCAAAGATATAGATTAATTATAGATAAGATTATACCTATCAAGAGTATGAAATACTAAAAATTTTTAAGGTAGGATTTACATCTGAATTATCTAAAAAAAATCTGCTTCTTTTAACTTTATTATGAACAACAAATACAGACGATAAAATAAGTTGAGGGAAAATATTTTCCAACTTAATGAATCTTTAAAAAAAAAGTAACTTAGGCAATTGTGATACTATGATTTATAATAGGAAGTATATATTAGATCTTTGGCCCCTTTCGTGGCACAGAGAGCTCCCAAAATCTTTAGAATGTTCTAAGTGATGAAAGAGACAAGGGTGTCTCTTGTTGCATTAGCAGGGTGACCTTTGGACCCCACCTAAGGATGGGGGCTGATGGCCAGGAGAACCAACTATATAATTAGAGAATTGGAACTTTAGTCCCACCCCATGAGCAGAGGTTGAATCACTCTGCAATGGCCAATGATTTAATCAATTGTGCCTTTGTAATGAAGATACACACCCAAGAAGACAGGGTTCAGAGAGCTCCCACGTTGGTGGATACATGGAACTTACAGCAGAGTGGCATACCTGGGGAGGGTGTGGATAGCTCAGCACCCTTTCCCCACACCTTGCCCTCTGCACCCCCTCCATCTGGCTGTTCCTGAGTTACATCCTTTTATAATAAACCATTGATCTAGTAAATAAAATGGTTCTCTGGGTTCTGGGAACAGCTCTAGCAAATTAATCGAAAGCAAGGAAGAGAACTTGGGAATATCCAATCTGTAGCCCATTGGTCAGAAACACAGATAACAATCTGGGTTTGTAGTTGGCTTCTGAAATCAGTGGAGGGGCAGTCTTGTGGGACTGAGCCATTCACCTGTGGAATCTGGTGCTACCTTCAGTGTCAGAACTGAGTTGAGTTGGAGGACACCCAAGCATTGCTTGTCACTGATATGGGAAACACCACACATCCCCCTCCACATGTTGGAATTGGGTTCAGGAACCCAAAAGAACAATGGTCCCTACTACCCAAAACAGTCTTATGGAAGTAGATACTTTGTGATCAGGACTGATATTCCTTTCAATTACTTTTTGTTGTTGTTGCTTGTCTGATGTGATTTTTATAAAGAAAAATGATATTTATAAGAGCAAGAATAGAGTTTAATTAATCTTTAATTTGTACTCACTGAAGAAACTACTCAAATAATCTCCTGTTTTATCCCTAAAAGGATTAGTAAGTTGGGATCTGGTAATGACTTTGAGGTGTTCTTCCAAAGACTTGGAATTGCTTCAAGCAGAGCACGGTACACTAAAAATTGGGTAAGTCTGTCAGTATGTTTTTCAAGATTACTTATGAATATATTTTAGCTACACAAATAATTCTGGAATAAAAAAAGGGTGACATAAGCCCTAGAGAAATAGAGGAATTTAAAGCAGAAGTGGTTGAGATCATGCTACTGTCACATGGGATAATGCCTGAATTGGGTATCCTAAGCCTTAGAACTTGAACTTGCATGTTCTCCCTTAAATATATTTTGTTTCATTAGGTGGCATTGCTTTCACCCAGTTACTTACACTAGAAATGTAGAAATTGTCTTTGACTCCTCCCTATCTGTTATCATTCCAAAGATGAATTAGTATCCAGACCAGCAGATGTTTGGATTTTTATCCCATTCTATCTCTAGTCAGTAAACATGAAAATTATGCTCTATGGCACAAGAAGCAACGAACACATATACAGGTCATGATTTTTTTCCTACCATTGTTGCTGATGGTAATGACAATTTTATAGTTTTTATGTTTACCAAAGTAACATAGGACATAGTTCACGAACTGTCATACAGTTCTGTAAGGGTGTATGATGAAAAACACTGGTCCCTTATTCCACTTGCAGGCTCGTCCCATCTCTGATTCTGTTCAACAGATTCACATTTTTTCAACTTTTTCATTGGTTTCTTCTGACATCTATCTGCATGCTTATACACGCTATGCTCCTGCTGCTATTTATTTGTTTTTCAGTCTGATGTATCATCCATTTACTTCTCATGAGGAAAGATAGGCATTTAGCGTTTCTATATCACTTTTTCTCCTAACTCCCAAATACTTTCCCTCATTGCATTTTCTCAGTATATCGTTGTACCATACTTGTGGATTAGAATATCATTTTTTTTCCCTCTCCATGTATCCATAACTAATTCACCACAAAGTTTCAGGATATTCAAACCTATTGGGTGATCTGGCAGATTTCTTTTTCCCCCTTGGGTTCTTCTTCTCCTGCTCCGGTGGATTCTCTGGTGGTTTTCTTTGCCTGTGACACAGCTCTTGCCTGTGCAATTTTCTTTCATTGAGAAGTCTGAGAGACCTTCACTTCTCTCCTGTTTTGCATCTTCTCTTTCCTGGATTTTGTCTCTTCTTTTTTCTTGTTTACTCTTTAGTATGTTTGAAGCACATCCTTCAGGAACTTCTTAAAAAGGGTGTATCAAAGCGAAAGCCCTTCCCTGTCTGAAATACATTTATACCACACACAATTCTTGGATAGTTTGTGTGGGCACAAAGCTTTTGGTTGAAAATCCTATGTCCTCAGAATTCTGAACTCATCCCTCAGCATCTTCCAAGCTTCAGGATTGCTGTTGAGAAATTTGGTGCTATTTGACCCCTGATCCCTTGGCTCTGATTTTTTCCTTTTATTGAAGTATAATTGGCATTCAATATCTTATTAGTTTCAGGTGTGTATCATAGTGATTTAGGATTTTTAAGCATTACAAAATGATCCCCACAGTATCTAGTTACCATCTATCGATATACAATTTACTACAATATTACTGACTGTATTCCCTGTGCTGTACATTAACATCTCTAGGACTTAGTTATTTTATCACTGAAAGTTTGTACCCCTTAAAGCCCTTTACCTATTTTCCCTGCCCTCTAACCCTTCCCCTCTCTGGTAACCAACAGCAGTTTGTTTTTTGTATCTGTGAGTCTGTTTCTATTTTGTGTGTTCATTTTTTTGTTTTTTAGATTCCACATATAAGGAATCGTGTGGTGTTCTGTCTTTCTCTGACTTATTTCACTTAGCATAATAGCCTCTAGGTCCATCCATATTGCAAATGGCAAGATTTCATTCTTTTTTATGGCTGAGTAATATTCCTCTGTGTGTGTGTGTGTGTGTGTGTGTGTGTGTGTGTGTGTGTGTGTGTGATGGACGATGGACACTTAGGCTACTTCCATATCTTGGCTGTTGTAAATAATCCAGTGAACATAGGGAGTGCATGTATCTCTGAATTAATGTTTTCATTGTCTTCTGATAAATACCCAGCAGTGGAACTTCTGGATTGTATGGTAGATCTATTTTTAAATTTTTAAGGAATCTCCTTATTATTTTCCACGGTGACTGCACCAGTTTGCATTCCCACCAACAGTGCATGAAGGTTCATTTTCTCTACAACCTCGCCAACACTTGTTATATTTTGCCTTTTAGATAATAGCCAATCTGACAAGTATGAGGCGATACTGTGATTTTGATTTGCATTTCTCTGAAAATTAGTGATGTTGAACATTTTTTATGTACCTGTTGGACATCTGTGTGTCTTCTTTGTAAAAATGTCTATTCAGGTCATCTGCCCAGTTTTTTTTCTCCGTTGCCCAGTTTTTAATCATGTTTGTGTTTTTGATACTGAGTTGTCCAAGTTCTTTAAATATTTTGGAAAGTAAATCCTTAATGGATGTATGATTTTCAAATATCTTCTCCTGCTCAGTAGGCTGCCCTTTCCTTTGGTTGACTGTTTCCTTTGCTGTGCAGAAGCTTTTTATTTTGATATAGTCCCATGTGTATATTTTAGCTTTGCTGCCCTTGCTGGAGGAGACTGGTCCAAGGGAATATTGTTAGGGCTGTGTCAAAGAGCCTACTGCTCATGTATTCTTCTAAGAGTTTTAATGTTACAGGTCTTCAAGTCTTTCATCCATTTTGAATTTATTTTTGTATATGGGGTAAGAAAGTGGTCCAGTTTCATTCTTCTTCATGTAGTGGTCCAGTTTTCGCAGCACTATTTATTCAAGAGACTGTCCTTTCCCCACTGTGTCATTCTTGCCACCTTTGTCATTGATTAAATGACCAAATATGTATGGATTTATTTCTGGGTTCTTTATTCTTTTTCATTCATTGATCTATGTGTCTGTTTCCACACTGGTACCATGATTTTTTTTTTAAAGGAAGGTTTTAGTATTTTCCATGTTGTCCTTGGTGTGCATGTGTGCCTTGGTTATGCCATTTTTTCTTACACTGGGCTGGACACAGAGTGGGCCCTTTGGTCTGGAAACCCATGTCTTGCAGTTGGAGGGAATGCATTTCCCTTTGATCACTTCTTCCCTCTTTTGTCTTTTTTGAACTATTACTAGTTGTTTAACATCTGGGGATTATTTTCTGATGTGTTCATTTTTTATCTTTTGTTTTTATCTGTGTCTTTTTTTTACTATCAGGAATATTTTTCTCAACTCTGTCATTCATTTTTTTATTGAAATCTTTATTACTATTGTTATTATTAAGTTTGCCTCCATTCCATGCAGTACCTCCTTACTCTCGAGTTGATTTTTTTTAACTTTTTTTTTAAAGATTTTATTTATTTTTTTATTTATTTGAGAGAGAGAGAGAGAGAGAGAGAGAGAAACAGCATGAGAGGGGAGAGTGTCAGAGGGAGAAGCAGGCTCCCCGCTCGATCCCAGGATTCCGGGATCATGACCTGAGCTGAAGGCGGTCGCTTAACCAACTGAGCCACCCAGGCGCCCCAGTTGATTTTATTTTAGTATGTGTGTTTGGTCTGTATCTTTCAAGTCAAAGGCTGTTTTCAAATACCTGGGCATCTTTGGCAACCTGTCTTATTTAGGAGTGAGTCTATAAAAAGCTGACCAAAGCCCTGTATGCAAGGGTGGCAATTGTCAAATGGGAAGCTTCAGAGAAGAGTGATCAAGAATGCCTGTTCTAGATACTTTAGGGGAGGCAACAACTATAGGTCTACAGAATCTATAGATCTTTTCTCTTGGACTAGTTATTCTCTCCAGACAGGAAATCTTTAATCTTACCATTGGGGTAGGAAGTTAGGCAGGGCTAGATGGGGGTGGGGTGAGGGTAGATGTTAATATTATCTCCGTTTTACTCATGAGACTACTACAGTAAAGAAAAGCTAATAATCTTTGGGTTAGTAACCACCCAAAGTTATTTGGTAATAAATCCTAAAGCCTGGATTCAAACTCCAGCTGTCTAATTTTAGAATCCTAGCCTGCTATATAAAGTGTTCTTCTATATTAGTAAAAACATAAACAGCTAAATAAGGCAGGCAAAAGGCATAAATCAGCAATTCAAAGTTTGGAAAGTCCTTGCCGCTTGCCTTTTTTGTATGTTCTTGGTGTCTTATATGTGTCTGAGCATTCCTTCTCTCTCCTTTGTGAGACTTTGGATCCACTCCTGAACCCCTCACTCTGCGGATTCTTCATGCTTCTGCACGCTGCTTGTCAGAGAATCATCCATTCGTGGAATTTCAGTCATTAACAACTTGCAGCATTATCCTATATAATATTGTATAATGCTCATTTACAATCACCTCCAACAATTCCCTGTTTTCTTAAATTATTTGTACTTAAATGTAACATTATCTTGTCTTTGTTTCAGGAACATTTTCACATCTCCTGTATCCTTGAAGGCAAGACTGTTAGGCCCTTTCAGATGATTTTTATACTATCATTTATGTTGTATACACATATTTTTTAATTACACATCTGGGGTATATTTTAACATTATAATATTAACCCTTTAGTAAGTGGCTTATTGAGGTTCTTAAATACATTCCTTTATTCATTACTGACCAAAACAGTTTTACTAGTATTAATAGTAAATATGTTACTATGCATTTTATTATAAGCTATTTTATAAGAGATATATTTTGTGTGTGTGCGTTTTTGTGTTGTTGTTGTTTTCTTTCTGTAGGCAACAAGCAAATCCAGGAGCTATCCTTTGTATCACAGTGTCTCTGAAACATATGAATTGGTGGAAAAATTTTATGATCCAACTTTTAAGTATCACCTCGCTGTGGCCCAGGTTCGAGGAGGGATGGTATTTGAACTAGCCAATTCCATAGTGCTCCCATTTGACTGTCGAGATTATGCTATAGTTTTGAGAAAGTATGCCGACAAAATCTACAATATTTCAATGAGACATCCACAAGAAATGAAAACATACAGTGTGTCATTTGGTATGCTACACCTCCTCTTTCAAAATTCATTATCTCTGTGCTTCAATTAATCTCTAAAATGTTATGACCTACCTTAGTCCATTTATTATTTATTGCTAGTCCCTGTAATCACTTTGTTTACATCTGTAAATGTATTTGTCATTTCATTGATGCTCCTCTTGTAATATATAAAATATAAATACCTTGTAAAATGCAGAAGAGAACAAACAGCTTCCTATACTGTTCCCTTTGCATAAGCCATAAGACAACGCCATTAGGCCCCGATTTCTATTTCAGATTCACTTTTCTCTGCTGTGAAGAACTTTACGGAAATTGCTTCTAAGTTCAGTGAGAGGCTTCAAGACTTGGACAAAAACAAGTATGTTCTACATTTTTAAGTTATGCGTATAATAGATACAATGAAAAAGAGATACTAATTGATGTCTTTGTTGCTGAAATGTCTTTGGAAAGTGTTTTGCTCCTGTCTCTCCACCTTAAAGCATCCTGTACAGGGCTGCCCTATCTCTGCAAGACCCACCTCTAACTTTCTGAGTGGCAGCCCTGTGCTGAGAAAAGCCAGCACTTCCTTAACTACCAGCTGATTAGTGACAAAATTCCCACCTTAGCACTGAGGGGCCTCCACTGCATGACCCCAGCTTTTTCTAGCTTTGTCTCTTGTTCTTTCAGTGTCTGTCCATCATACTTCAACCAACTTCTCCTATTTCCAGAACACACTTCTTAATGTCATTACCTCCAGAGTTTCTCATTTCTACTTCCACCTGATAAAATTCTTTCTCCAGAACAAGTACCGAGAAGCCAGTTTTCTTCTAATATTAAGCATTTAGGATTCATTCTGTGTGAAATCACCAAAGTAAACATAATTGGAATAGAACTTTAAGATGGGAGAAAAATAAAGAGAGGATATTAAGGAAATTTTTTTGAAGTAGAATTTTGAGAGTGAACTTCTACTGTTTATTAAGCCTATTATGATGATACGGATATCAAATCCTTAGGTACATTGAAAGATAAGAGTAAGCAGTCCAAAATAGATGAGTGACATATAGGATATCAAATCCTTAAGTACATTGAAAGATAAGAGTAAGCAGTCCAAAATAGATGAGTGACATATAGGAATATATTTGGGTAAAAAAAAATGTGTTTGTAATGAAGGACACATCAACAATAAATGGAGGAAGAAAGACATATTTAACAATAATGTTGTTTAAGCTCTTTTAGCAACTGATAAGAAAGTGAGTTCAGAATCTCACTTCACATCACATGCAAACATAAGCAATGGTTGTAGAAAAATTCTTTATTAAAAGTTGATATTTCTTGGAAGTGAAATTCCAAGTTTAGAAGCAACAGGGAAATGACAAAGCAATTAGGTTTGAGAACACTGAAATGGTTCATAATATGAAAGTCAATTATCAAAAGCAAAGATAGAAAATTGGGAAAGCTCTTTTCCAGCAAATATGGAAAGGGAGTAATATAAACATTATAAAAATATTTTTTTGAAAATTGGTAAGAAAATCCAAAAGAACAAAGCTGAAAATGTTGGCAATGGGCAAGACAATTCAAAAAGAAGATACTACCTGTACAGAAACAGATAAAAAAACATTCAAATTAACTACTGATTAAAAAATATAGATGAAAATAACATACTACTTTTGAAATAACGTTATACTGTTTTTGTATCAACTTAGTAATGATTTAAAACTTGGTTGTACACATTGCACTAGATGGTGCCCTGGAACAGATGCTCTCTAACTTTTCTGATAACATTGTGAATTGTTTTAAAAACCTTTTGGAAAAAATAAATAAATAAAAATAAAAAATAGAAACCTGAAAAGCATAAATACATACTGTTAAAGTTTCAAGAGCCATTTACAGAGTTCTTAGACTTTGCCATAGTATTTCCATTTCTTGGACCTTTTCTTCAGGAAAGAATTTCAAGTTTGGAAAGAAAAAAGGGCTTCTCAGAGAAAGATATGAATTGTAATACCAAACAATTCAAGGGGCTCCCGGGTGGCTCAGTTGGTTAAACATCCGACTCTTGATTTCAGCTCAGGTCATGATCTCAGGGTCGTGAGACAGAGCTCCATATCAGGCTCCATGCTGGGCGTGGAGCCTGCTTAAGATTCTCTCTCTCCCTCTCCCCTACCCATCCCTTCCCCCACTCATGCTCTTTCAATAAATAAATAAATAATAATAAAAATATTATTATTTTTTATAATATAATAAAATAATTTTATAATATAATAAAACCGACTGGGTGGCTCAGTCGGTTGAACATCTGCCTTTGGCTCAGGTCATGATCTTGGGGTCCTGGGATTGAGCCCCAGTGGGGCTCCCTGCTCAGTGGGGAGCCTATTTCTCCCTCTCCCTCTGCCTCTCCCCCTGCTTGTGTGCTTTCTCTGTGTCAAATAAAAAAAATAAAATATTTTTAAAATAATAATAATAAAATAGAAATAGTTTATAAAAAATATCAAATCATTCAAAACAATCAATACCTAAGAGGTATTGATCTATCTAAAAGTTAGGTGTCCTCCAATTTGAACATTTCATAAACATTGAAATAGTTGATTATAAAGGAAATATAAGATATTTACAATAAAATGTGAAGCAAACCAAAAATATTTAAAATTGTAAACAGTTTGATTACTTTTTATTGAACAAATATAGAGAAAAATTCAAAGTAAACCTATTAGTATAATAACTGTGTCATCCTGGGGTGAGTATGGGATTTTTTTTTCCTTATACTTTACAGATCCTTCCAAATTTGTGTGTGGGTAAAAAAAAAAAAAAAATCAACAATGAGAAATAAATCTTGAGATTCCAAACACCATATATTCTATGAAGTTGATTTTCTGTCTTTAAAAACTATGATCTTTCCTCCCTCTGGCAAAGTGCCTTATAGAAATGGATTATGATTTTCTAGGACATTTGGCTTTAATAATAATAAAATAATAATAAAACATTGGCTATCGTTTGGTAAATATGCATAATTTTCCAGGAACCCTACTAACTATTAATCGACTATCCCATTCAATATCGAAATGACTTCTTTGAGTAGGTTATTAGGATACCTAAGATGAAAAACATCTTGCCTGTATTTAAATACCTAGGTTTGCCGATTAATTATTATTTTAAAATAAATACAAATTACTGTTGTCTTTTTCAACGGGCACATATAACTTTATGTGGTTTTATAAGCCTTAGCAGAATAGTATTTTATAGGATTTTAAAAATGTAACCATGGATTGGTGGGGGGTGGGAGGGATGGGGTGGCTGGGTGATAGACATTGGGGAGGTTATGTGCTATGGTGAGTGCTGTGAATTGTGTAAGACTGTTGAATCACAGACCTGTACCTCTGAAACAAATAATACATTATATGTTTAAAAAAAAAGAAGAAGATAGCAGGAGGGGAAGAATGAAGGGGGGAGAATCAGAGGAGGAGATGAACCATGAGAGACTATGGACTCTGAAAAACCAACTGAAGGTTCTAGAGGGGAGAGGGGTGGGGGAATGGGTTAGCCTGGTGATGGGTATTAAGGAGGGCACGTTCTGCATGGAGCACTGGATGCTATACACAAACAATAAATCATGGAACACTACATCAAAAACTAATGATGTAATGTATGGTGATTAACATAACAATAAAAAATTAACCACATATACTATTGTTCTTAATTTACATATCATAGAGTTTTAAGATATATTAGTTATATTTAATTTTGTTGTGAATTTTTAGTTTGCTGTGCAGTGCATGCTTTCTCATGAAGTGACAACTGTATTTGTTTTGTTGTTTAGCCCAATATTATTGAGAATTATGAATGATCAACTGATGTTTTTGGAACGAGCATTTATTGATCCTTTAGGATTACCAGACAGGCCTTTCTATAGGTAAGGATACAAATATGACTCCTGATTATATCTTTATTTTTTTCTTTTTTGAGCTGTGGAAAAAATATAGTTGATTTCTTATAAGCAAATAGAAATTTCAAAATATATGTGGCAAATATATTATTTCTTCATATAATGTAATGTGATTGCTGCATTTTTTCTTTTTAATATCTTTTTTACCTCTGATTATAAAAGAATATATGTTCATTGTAGGAAATTTAAAAGATCAACAAAGTCACAACTAAAAATTAAAATCACCCCAATTCTGTCAGTTAGTTATAAAATCATGCTTACATTTGGTTTATATAATTTTAGCCCCTCTCTCACTTAACATATATTTTTCTTTATGTATGTATACACATAAGACATAATAAATATATGTAAAATATATAAAATATGTATTTATATACTCTTTCTCCTAATGTTCACTTTTTTCTAATGTTTAACAATTGTAAATATTTCTGATAAACATCAGTGATGAACATTAGATTGATCTTACTAGGAATTGCAGAACAAATTAGATCAGTGACTAGTGAGAAATGGCCCTGTCTTTCTGTTTATGGATTACCAGAGGATCAGAATTAGGAGTAAGGGCATCATCCAGACATGTGACTGGTTTCCCAATGGCAGCACGATTGTGTTTCTTTCCTTCTTTACCTCTTGGCTTGGGAACTTATCCTTCCCTTCATGGGTTATGACATGAACTGACATAGGTCTTTCAATAAAATATCACCTTCTACCTAGGTCATGTTACGCTTTCAAAATTGTTTTTAATAATTATTCATGCTTTAAGCTGGGCTTTCTAGCATGTTAGTATATCTCCTTTTTTAAAGAGAAAAAACACAATAGTAGGTTGGCAGGTCACAAATAGGACTTTAATAATCACAACTGTGCTACATTTCCGGAGGTAAAGTGGGATAGTGAAAAGTCAGTACTTTTTTGCAATGTAGCTTGAGACTAATCACTTAATCTCTCAGATCTCAATTTCCTCCTTTTTGAAATGCTAGTATCAATTTTGTAGAGTTTTTTTTAAGATTTATTTTAGAGAGAGAGGATGCACATGCATGTGCAAGCAGGAGGAGGGGGAGAGAGAGGCAGAGAAGCAGACTTCCCACTGAGCGTAGAGCCCAATAAGGGACTGTATCCCAAGACCCTGAGATCATGACCTGAGCTGAAACCAAGAGTCAGAGGCTTAACCAACTCAGCCACCTAGGCGCCCCTGTAGTGTTTATTTTTAAGGAATAGAAAAATTATAGGCAAATCATTTAATCGCAAGCACGATCCATAGTAGGTGACAAGCTACTGGGGCTATTATTGTTATTTTTGTTGCTCTGAACCATGTTAAGTCCTCTGTTTAAAGTCAAAACATATACTTCATAGACTGGACTTTGGAGATGATTAACTTGGAAGTTTAGCTGACAAGGAGCTTGTTCAAATCATAAGATTAGAATTCTGCCGTCCAGGACTTGTAGAGTGCTCCTGTTTTTCTCTTGTATGTATCATTTGGACAACTGATAGACCGCAAACTGTTTTTATCAACAGGCACATCATCTATGCTCCCAGCAGCCACAACAAGTATGCAGGGGAGTCATTCCCAGGAATTTATGATGCTCTGTTTGATATTGAAAGCAAAGTGGATCCTTCCAAAGCCTGGGGAGAAGTGAAGAGACAGATCTCCATTGCAGCCTTTACCGTGCAGGCTGCAGCCGGAACTCTGAGAGAAGTAGCCTGAGGTGGTTCTTCAGAGAACCCGTATTGAATAGGTATGGTCTATCACTCAGAAAGAATTGTGAAAGGCATATTCTAAAAAATATAGTTAATACACACACACACACACACACACACACACACACACACACACATCTTAGTATTCTTCTCCCTATGAATCAAAGAAGAAAGATGGACAATTTTTATTCTATAATTATAGAAGGTTATTCTGAATTTGAACTAAGGGTTAAAATTAAGGCAAACACCTACTATATTAAAACTCCTATGTGGCATTATAGGGAATCGAGTCTAATTCAGCAGTGGCATCAGCCCTATTGTCCACCCAGGGCTGAGAGATCACTATCTTAGCAAACTAGTTGAGCTACTCTGATCTAATCATGCTGCTGGTAAATAGAGTCACTCTATACCATAAAGGATAATTACTTTTATTAAATTAGCAAATACCCCATTTATATCAAAGGGTATATGTAACATTATGTACAGTAAAAAAATAAGAAATAAATTAACATTTGTAGAACTGCCCCCCACAAATAACCAGTTTGAGAAAGAAATGTTACCAATATCTTTGAATCCCCCATCTATCACTGACCAGTGTGACTTCGTCTTCTGCCAGAGATCCTCCCTTTCTTGAATCTTATGTGAATCTTTTCTGTTATCGTTATTCCACACATAGCTATATTCATTATATGTTTTGGGGTTTGTGTATTTTTTTAACTGTTTATAAATAAAATCATACTGTGTATCTATTTTCTAAGACGATTTTTTTCACTCACCTTTGAAGGTGCATCCATGTGTCATTGGGCTGGAGTTCACTGACGTGGAGCAATTCACTTGCATGAATATAACAGTTATAAGTCAGGGTCCAGTTAAGACAGAGAAATCACACAGCAACATATGCAGGGAAAGTTAATATAAAGAATGATTAGTTATAGTACCATTGCCATAATGAGATACTATCTAGTTAAAGGTAAGGAGAACTCTAAAGAATGTAAGTATGTCAGGCACAAGGAGTGGTCACTATCCCTAGGGCTGAGATGGAGCAGCTAGGGAAGAATTCCCCCCACGCCAAGGGCCTTACTAAACAGCAGGAAGGCACTGTGGTGCTGTGCTAGCAGAACTTGCAAATCTCCCCAGAAACCTGTACTCTGGGCCACTGTGGGAAGCTGATTTGGGGAAATTGCCTTGCCAGAGGCTCTCTACCACCAAGCCAACCAAGGGCCATGTTAGAAGATGCTCCGCCGGGGATGTGGAGAAAGGGGAACCCTCCTACACTGTTGGTGGGAATGCAAGCTGGTGCAACCCCTCTGGAAAACAGTATGGAGGTTCCTCAAACAGTTGAAATTAGAGCTACCGTTCGATCCAGCAATTGCACTACTGGGTATTTACCCCAAAGATACAAATGTAGGGACCCGAAGGGGTACGTGTACCCCAATGTTTATAGCAGCAATGTCCACAATAGCCAAACTGTGGAAAGAGCCAAGATGCCCATCGACAGATGAATGGATAAAGAAGATGTGGTATATATACACAATGGAATATTATGCAGCCATCAAAAGGAATGAGATCTTGCCATTTGCAACGACGTGGATGGAACTGGAGGGTGTTATGCTGAGTGAAATAAGTCAATCAGAGAAAGACATGTGTCACATGACCTCACTGATATGAGGAATTCTTAATCTCAGAAAACAAATTGAGGGTTGCTGGAGTGGTGGGGGGTGGGAGGGATGGGGTGGTTGGGTGATAGACATTGGGGAGGGTATGTGCTACGGTGAGCGCTGTGAATTGTGTAAGACTTGAATCACAGATCTGTACTTCTGAAACAAGTAACGCAACATATTTTAAGAAAAAAAAAGAAGAAGATAACAGGAGAGGAAGAAAAGGGGAGTATGTCAGAGGGGGAGACGAACCATGAGAGATGATGGACTCAAAAACAAACTGAGGGTTCTCGAGGGGAGGGGGGTAGGGGGATGGGTTAGCCTGGTGATGGGTATTGAGGAGGGCACGTTCTGCATGGAGCACTGGGTGTTATGAACAAACAATGAATCATGGAACACTGCACCAAAAACTAATGATGTAATATATGGTGATTAACATAACAATAAAAAATTTAAAAAAATAAAAATAAAAATAAAACAGCCAAAAAAAAAAAAAAAGAAGAAGATGCTCCTGACTACTGAGTTCTGGCCACCATGAACTGCAAGAAGCAAGTGCTACAGCAGCAGCCTATACCAGAAAACAGGAGCACTGCAGGACGGGGGCGCTGCAGGACGGGGGAGCACTGCAGGATGGGGGAAGCACTGCAGGACGGGGGCACTGCAGGATGGGGGAGCACTGCAGGATGGGGGAGCACTGCAGGATGAGGGGGCACTTCAGGGTGGGGGGGCACTGCATGATGGGGGAACACTGCAGGACGGGGGAGCACTACAGGATGGGGGGCGCTGCAGGATGGAGGGCACTGCAGGATGGGCACTGAGGGACGGGGACACTGCAGGATGGGGCACAGTAGGATGGGGGCACTGCAGGATGGGGGTACCCCAGGATGGGGGCACTGTAGGACAGGGACACTGCAGGATGGGAGTGATGGTGAAGTCATGTATGCATATGAGCCAGATGCTGAAATCATTTGCATGCGGAGGCCTGCCAGGTGAGCACATGGGAACCAGGAAGGAAAAGCCCTTCCTGCAATGTGGCTACAATGCCTTCTACTCACAAAGTTTAACATCATGCCTCGTGGCAAAGAAGTTTTTAAAGGGCCCAGATATACTTACAAAGAGTAGGCAATAAAAGTAAGTCTGGAGCAGAGAAGCAATAAATTGGATAGCTGACACATAACAGAATGCATTCATTCATTTTTCTGCTGGTGGGAGTTTGGAATGTTTTCTGTCTTTTGCTCCTAACAACACATCTCCCAATACAAATATTCAAGTTATTCTCTTTCCTGACAGCATCTACCCATAAATGAAATGTCTGGGTTGTAAAACGTGTACATTTTAATTTTATTGGGCAATGAGAAACTGTTACAAAGTGATTTTATTCACTTGTATTCCCAATGCAAAGTAACCATTTTATACAAAAGAATAGAAATAAGAAAAAATTGGCCCATTAGAGAAATACGAATAATTTACTGTTCCTAGAATTCAAGGAGAATGTGGGAAAACAATCTATATGTTTAGCAACAGATCGCGTAAGGCTTGGGAAGATACACTAAGGAGGGTGATTCTTTTCCTATATAAAAAGCTATGTAGTAACAGTTAAACAGGGTAGACAAATGTTGAGATTTACCTTGTAGGAAGCACTCTGGCCTAGGCATAGATGGCTTGGAAAGGCATTAACCCAGCAAGAGATCACAACCCGAATTTTTTTCTCATTAACTCTGTGTCACACAGACCTTCACCCTCAGAAAAGATAGGACTTCCCTCTCCTTCACATTTCAGCTCTTCTGTAAAGACCTCCGGGACATTTGCCCATTCCCTGTATCTTAACCCATACCAATCCTTAGGAAGAAGTCTGGATCATAATTGTGTCTCCAGTGTCTACCAGGACGCAGAGTTCGCGTCAGAGTTTGTGAAGAGCTGGTAGTGTGCGTATGGAACTGTGTTTGGCAAATGGTATGTCTGGGAAGTGATGTGCTTAGCACTAGGATTTCAGCAATGCCTTGTAATGGGATTTGATTGAGCATGCTAATAGGCTTTTATTGATGTTGGTGGTAGACATTTGGACAGTACTGTAGGTGATGCATGGGACTGGGGAAAGGTGAACATTACCATTCTAAAAAGTACATAGGAGAAGCTGTCGCCATGTTGTCGGTGGCTGCCCGTTCAGGCCCGTTCGCGCCCGTCCTATCAGCCACGCCCCGCGGGGTGGCGGGCGCGCTGCGGCCCCTGGGTGCAGGCCTCAGTGCCCGCCACCCCAGAACCTCCAGTGCTGGACGTGAAGTGGCCCTTCTTGTGCCGGGAGTCGCTGATTGACCAGGCCGCGAGCGGCCTTTGGCCGCCTCCGTGGGCCTCAATGTCCCAGCTTCCATTCGTTATTCCCACACAGACGTCAGAGTGCCTGACTTCTCTGACTATCGATGCACCGAGGTGTTAGATGGTACGAAGTCTTCAAAACAGAGCAGTGAGGCTAGAAAAAGTTTCTCCTATTTGATAACTGCAACGACTAGTATAGGTGTTGCATATGCTGCCAAGAATGTCGTCTCCCAGTTTGTTTCCAGCATGAGTGCTTCTGCTGATGTGTTGGCCATGTCGAAAATTGAAATCAAGCTATCCGATATTCCAGAAGGCAAGAACATGGCTTTCAAATGGCCATTTCCAAATGAGAGGAAAACCACTGTTTGTGCGCCATAGAACCAAGAAGGAAATTGAGCAGGAGGTTGCAGTTGAAGTGTCCCAGTTGAGGGACCCACAGCATGATTTAGATCAAGTAAAGAAACCTGAATGGGTTATCCTGATAGGTGTTTGCACTCATCTTGGTTGTGTACCCATTGCAAATGCAGGAGATTTTGGTGGTTATTACTGCCCTTGCCATGGGTCACACTATGATGCTTCTGGCAGGATCAGGAAGGGGCCTGCACCTCTCAACCTTGAAGTTCCCTCATATGAGTTCACTGGTGAGGACATAGTGATTGTTGGTTAGAGACCTGGACTCAAGTTCTAGGCTCCTTTTGGTCTTCTTGTCACCTCAGAAGACTTATAAGCAAGCCTTCTATACTTAAGTTGATTTGCAATATTTAAGAATTGCTAATATTGTATTTGCAAACATTAATGTGAAGTAAATTGAATTTAATGTTGAATGCTTTCAAGCATTCACCTAATAAAGCCACTGTTAAACATTGTTAAAAAAAATAAAAATAAATTAAAGAAAATTAAAAATGCATAAAAACGCACACGATCCTGGAAAGTTTTCTGAACTTTCAGTCAAATTGTAAACATGCAATAAGCATTGCCCCCAAAACATTTTGTATAATTGCATGGCTTAATAACATATTTTGGCAATACATTTATTGTAACTGTTATTCACAAGAGATTGTACGGCGGCAGGGCACCTGGGTGGCTCACTTGGTTAAGCGTCTGCCTTCAGCTCAGGTCATGATCCCAGGGTCCTGGGATTGAGTCCCCCCATCGGGCTCCCTGCTCAGTGGGGAGTCTGCTTCTCCCTTTCCCTCTGCCTCTCCCCACCCCCCCACTAGTGCAAGTGCACACTCTCTCTCAAATAAATAAAGCATTAAAACAAACAAAAGTGTACAAGAGATTGTACAGTGACGGTCAGAACCACAACTTTGGGAAATAGACTGCCAGTTCAAACCCTGCTCCTTTCACTTGGAATATGACTATGGGCAAATTATTAAGGCTCTCTTAAGGTTTTCGATCTATAAAAATGGGTGTTAAACAGTATTTCACAGGGTTTCTGTAAGGATTAAAAGAGCTAGTACATGCAAAGCACTTAGAACAGTGCCCAGCATATAAATACTAATTAAGACATGTTTGATATTGTCATTTGAGTGGTAGGGTATTTCTTAATATGATAGTGAGTATCATTTTTTTCTCTTCTCTTCTTCATGATGATATGGTTGAATTAGATACCTACTATAGCTTCCAGCCCTACAATTCTGAATTATTGTTTATTCTTTTATATGCATCTTTTAATTGCTTATTGTTTTTTTTCTATCTCATGTAGTTGCAAGATGTGTTTCAACAAATTGCAGTTACATATTTGTTGTTGAGTGTGGCTTAAAAACGAGGTTAATTAACTAATTTTGTGCACAGGAAATATACCAAGTAAATTTTACATTGATCTGGGTATTTAATAATGATTAAGTAAAATCACTTACCAAACTGTAATGGCAAGAAAATGATAAAGATGCTGCATATATTTTGGACAGCAATTTCGTCCAAGTTTAACTGGTTTATGAAATTGGAAAGACAATGCATGAACTTTAAAGATGAACCACATTCTATGGACTTCCTGTAGATTTTTGTTTCTCATTAATCTCTTGGGACAATCTCGGAACCATAATGTGTTCCATATTGCTGAAGGCTGAACTTTATAGGCTGTCTGTTGTGCAGTTAGAGGAGAAAGTTGTATGGGTAAGTAGGCATAGAGTGGTTTTATAGCTCAAAAATAGGATATCAAATTGGAATAGTAAATAGAAAAATAAGTCAACATGTATACCAACAATACTTTTCTAGTCTCAGGGACTGTACTATATATCTCTATCTTATTCTATGGGCTACACTGATCCACAGATTTAATGCCTTATATGTTCATCTGATATGAAAGTTTATAAAACACATTGCTTTGGAAAACTGAAACGATTATAAAGTCCAATAGAGATGGAATTTCATCTCTGATTATTAGGGTCTATTATTATGATTTCTCATATTTCAATTCATACATTCTCCACTGCATTTACTTGAGTAAATCAAATCCTTCAGTGAGGGGCACCTGGGTGGCTCAGTCGTTAAGCGTCTGCCTTCGGCTCAGGTCATGATCCCAGGGTCCTGGGATCGAGCCCTGCATCGGGCTCCCTGCTCAGCAGGAAGCCTGCTTCTCCCTCTCCCTCTCCCTCTCCCTCTCCCCCTGCTTGTGTTCCTTCTCTCGCTGTGTCTCTCTCTGTCAAATAAATAAAATCTTAAAAAAAAAATCCTTCAGTGAATGATTTGGGCTATTAATAAAGAAATCAAATTCAATGCCAAATAGTGAAATTTTCAAATAATTTAAATTCAACTTGTATTCCATCAAAAAATTATATTTTAATCAAATAATTTAAATTCAGTTCAATTTATATTTAATCCAAAATATATTCAAATACCAAAATAAATTCAGATGAAATAAGCAATTAAATTTGGAGAATACAACCATAAAATCAGAATGAAATGAAACATCAGGTTTAATGTCTGGATGGATAGGATCTACTAAACCTAAAACTTGGGGGAAATAAAGCAAATGATCTATAAACAAAATGAAAACACCATGTTGGGAAAAATATTTGCAATAAATATAACAAAGTGTTAGCATAACTAACTTACAGGCTCTTTTAAATCAGTAAGTTTAATATTAATAGTTAATCTCCACTTTTCTCCCCGAGGACTGTGTGTGTGTGTGTGTGTGTGTGTGCACGTGCTCAGGTTAAGAGAAAAAGAAAATAAAAGACTAAAGAAAAGGACATAAAACCAAGACACAAAGTAGTATGAATATGCATACCTAAACAGCGGGGTTCTTAACCTCTACCCTTCTTGAAGGTCAGCCACAACCTTAACATAAACATAAATCTATTGCTCAGGAGAAGCAAACAAGGAGGGCAATAAAATGGCAAGCTGAAATGCAGAGTTAAGGGGATTACTGAACAAGAATAAATTAAGAGAACGTGAGGAGGTCACAGAAAAAATTAATCTGTATAATGTACTGAGCCAAAGTTGAAAGAACCCCTAAACCAGTAGACATAGCTCTCAATGGACCTATTTCATCAAAAATGTTTTGAGTCTCTCTTGTTTTCGTAGTAATAGGAGTTGTAGATAATGCTTCAGAGAAGTTTGTTAGCCCACTACAAACTTTTGATCTATAAATTCATTTTGCTCAGTGATTTGGGAATTTATCTAAGACACTACAACTAATTTCTTCAGAATACTAATCCAGTAATCTACAGCCTTTTTTACAGTTTCATACTTATAACTCAGTCCCCATAGGTGGTTCTGCTGTTGAGTAGCGAATTTCTCTTCAAAGTCATTCAAACTGTTCTTTGGTTTGTAAAATATTTTTAACTTTAAAAAAGCTCACAAACAGAAAAAAATTCATTCTTTATAATAAAATATACATACCAAATGCTTATAAACCTCTCCAATCTAAAGGACACATTTCCTTTTTTTTTTAAAGATTTTATTTTTTTGACAGAGAGAGAGTCAGAGAGCACAAGCAGGGAGAGGGGCAGGAGAGGGAGAAGCAGGCTCCCCACTGAGCAGGGAGTCGGAAGGGATCCAGGGCTCCATCCCAGGACCCTGGGATCATGACCTGAACAGAAGGTCTAACTGATTGAGCCACCCAGGAGCCCCTAAATGACACATTTCAGATAAAACTCACAGCGTTTTTTTGTATCAGAGAATATTTATTTTTTTAATTGTCTTTTCAGGAAAATATCCTCCATTTAAAAAAAAATAATGATCAGCATAGAGGATTCTGGTGGAGCACAGAGTATGTTTAAGGCAAGGAGACTACTCTGTGTGATACTATAATGAAGAATACATTTTATTATAAATGATCCAAACCCATAGAACATACAATACCAAGAGTGAGTAAAGTATGGACTCTGGATGACAAAAATATATCATTGGTTCATCAGTTGTAACAAATGCACCACTCTGGTGAGGGATGTTGATAACGGGGGAGGTTATACATATGTAGGGGCAAAGAATATATGGAAAATCTCTGTGCCTTCCCTTCAATTTTGCTGTGAACTTAAAATCGCTCTAAAAAGTAGTTTGTTTTAATAAGATTCTTGCAAGAGTCCTATTGTTGTTAATATATTTTAGGTTTAGAAAGGTCACTGAAAAGCATATATGAAGTCATCTTATGTGGGCTTGAAAATGTAAAATCAAATAATGACATCAGACACACTGATGTAATTATCTACCACCAGCAGGTGGATTATCTACCACCAGCAGGTAGATCTGTTGATGTTTCAGAATGACTTGAATTTATGTTTACAGCTACAATAATCTAATCTTCTATTAAGAATGTAATACATTTATTGAAAGAGAGAGAGAGACTGTGGGGTGGGGGGTGTGTGCCAGGAGGGGCAGAAGAAGAGGGAGAGAAACTTAAGCAGGCTCCATGCTCAGATCATGACCTGAGCTGAAACCAAGAGTTGGTTGTTCAACTGATTGAGCCACCCACGTGCCCCAAAACTGATTTATTTTAAATCAGTTAGCAGTACTAGTTAGCAGTCCTTGCATCCCTGATGTATTAGAAAATGCATTATAATACACTGTGTTCTGAAGGTAGCTATGCTATAAAATACTTTCAAATGTTCATTTTGAGGTCCAGTTCTAATGGTGCTTATAGCTGCTGCATTTGGGTTCTTGCTATGCAGCATTAATGATCATGCTGGGCCGAGACCTGGCTTTACAGTCTGGGTTTGTCCCAAATTTTCCAGCCAAAAGTTGTTCATATTGGTTGAAAAGCAGATGACCAGGTTAACCTAATTTGGGCTGTTTTTCCTATTGAAGTGTTCCCATCTATTTCTAATTGCCCAAAGAATACTGACAACAGTTTTATAACTTCTTGATCACCGTCTGGTAAAAAGACTCACCAACTCTTCCCACCAACCACACTGATGTCAATGTTGGCATTCATGAGTGTTTGCTAGTAGCAAAGTTGGGTGGCATCTCCCAAGATTTTCAGGTGTCAAAATTTGTTGGGAGTCTGGCACCAGTCATGTTATAATCCATGTTGCAGTCCAGATGGATGTGTTATTGTAAGGGCCCTGGGTTCTCACAGTATCTGCCTCCTGTCCCGGCCCTGCCATGTAAGATGAATGAATTAAAGTCCTTTTTAACCTTCCCAGTGCAAACTATTTTTCATGGGAATCTCTAAGAATCATAAATTTTTAATTTTTTTTGAAATTATTATTTGGTCTGTCTTCTATTTCCCCAGGGCTTGATATTTGTGATATTAGCATTCCCTTAGCCTAATAAAAGATACCTTTTTTCAACTATTCATTTTTAGATTTATGTCCATGTTAGGTTTTTATCAAGCTAAGCCCATAAACCTTGGTGAATCCACATCTGGCAAATGTTCAAGAATTAGTCAATGTCAAGGAGTAGATGTTTTCTACCTTTCGGCAGGCTCAGTGTTGGCCACAGTGGGGAACTCAAGGCTTTTTAATCAATGTTTTTCAGGCAGCTCTTCCTACAGAAAGATGAGGGGGAAAGAGTGTCACGTTCAGTCAGCGGTTCTTTGTTTTCTTTTCCAGTTGTACACAGCAGATTTCTCTTTCTTATTTGAGATGTTATGGATTTCTTATTTCTCTACGTACACATTCACATGCCCTAATAATTTATAGTCTCCAGATTCCAGGAATTTTGTCTAATTTACCTTTGAAAACGGGGTTTGGCAGGAGGGAATTAAGAAGATGCTATGGTGCTCAGTAAAACTTAGTAAGGATATCAACTAATTACTATATTTATTATCTGAGGTTGGGATGAAATCACAGAGCATGGTTTATAGGACTTTTATATGAAGAAATCACAAATCCAGGAAATAATGGTGCAAGCAAATGTTGGACAAATCTCTGTAAATTGAACAGCACTATAGGGGGGTATCCTGCACACATAACCAGTTAATTTTTTAATAGATATTATTTATTTATTTGACAGAGAGAGAGAGAAAGAAAGAGAGAAAACAGTAGGCAGAGTGGAAGGCAGAGGGAGAGGGAGAAGCAGGCTCCCCACTGAGCAGAGAGCCCAATGCGGGGGCTCAATCCTAGGACCCCGGGGTCATGACCTGAGCCAAAGGCAGACCCTTAACCGACTGAGCCATCCAGGTGCCCCATAACCATTTATTTTTTACTGAAAAATGAGAATACTAAAATCTTCCTCTATATGCTTATGTAGATGATATGCAACCTGTTAAGAAATGTTTGAGGCATTTTCCCAGAATTAAAATTTTTGGAAAAGTCCTTATATACACTATATATACCTTACTAATATATACCCTAATAGGATATACAAAGTATATACTTAATCTCCTTGAATACATTTTGAAGCATAATCGCTAGTCACATGATGCTTCTGAAGCTTATATTAATTTACAGTCCAATGCATTCGGTAAGAGGACAACTACTTTACCTTTTTCTAGGATATACTAACTTTTATGGCTTTTATCTTTCTTTTTTCAATTTGATAATTTTTAAAAGGTAACTTTTTTAGATTTTTACTTTTTAAATTTCTAGCAAGATTAGATTATTTTTATACGTTTATAAAAAAAGAACCAAAATTCCCAAGCATTAAATAATTTAGCGAGACAACCTATATGTAAGCAGTGGTGACTTGTTGAATTGTGATATGAATCAACAAAACACAGGTAGTATTGCACCTCTGCTAAAGATAATTTTCTACAGGGCGCCTGGGTGGCTCAGTTGGTTAAGCAACTGCCTTCGGCTCAGGTCATGATCCCAGGGTCCTGGGATCGAGCCCCGCATCAGGCTCCCTGCTCCTCCGGAAGCCTGCCTCTCCCTCTCCCACTCCCCCTGCTTGTGTTCCCTCTCTCGCTGTCTCTCTCTCTCTGTCAAATAAAACCTTTAAAAAAAAAAAAAGATAATTTTCTACAGCATTCACAGCATGGTGACTATAGTTAATAATACTGTATTGTGTAGTTGAAATAAGTCAAGCAGAGAATGACAATTATCATATGATTTAACTCATACGTGGAATATAAGGAATAATGCAGAGGACCACAGGGGAAGGGAGGGAAAACTGAGTTGGAAGAAATCAGAGGGGGAGACAAACCATGAAAAACTCTCGACTGCGGGGAAACAAACTGAAGGTTACAGAAGGGAGGTGGGTGGGAGTATGGGGTAACGGGGTGATGGGTATTAAGGAGGGCACATGATGTGATGTCACTTGGTGTTATATGCAACTAATGAATCATTGAACACTACATCAAAAACTAATGAAGTACTATATGTTGGCTAACTGAACATAATAAAAAAAAAGAAAGAAAAAAGTTGGTAAGAGAGATCTTAAAAGTAATCATCATGAAATGGATAAAGAAGATGTGCTATAAATATACAATGGGACACTACTCGGCCATTAAAAAGAATGAAAGCTTTCCATCTGCAGTGACATGGATGGAGCTAGAGGGTATTATGCTAAGATAAATAAGTCAGTCAGAGAAAGACAAATACCATATGATTTTACTCATAGGTGGAATTAAAGAAACAAAACAGATGAACATATGGAAGGAGAAAAGAGACAGGGAAGCAAACCATAAGAGATTCATAACTACAGAGAATAAACTGAAGGATGCTGGAGGGAGGTGGGTGGGAGATGGGCTAGATGGTGATGAGTATTAAGGAGAGCACTTGTGATGAGCACTGGGTATTGTATGTAAGTGATGAATCACTAAATTCTACTCCTGAAACCAATATTACAGTATGTGTTAACCACCTAGAATTTAAATAATTTTGTGACTATGTATGGTGATGGATGTTAGCTAGACATATGGTGGCATTCATTTTGTAATATATACAAATATCAAATCATGTTGTAACACTTGAAACTAATATAGTGTTATATGTCAATTATACCTCAATTAAAAATATTTTTCTGTATGCATTTTATTAAAGATAATTGTGCACATAATTTTTGAATAAATAAGTATTGTCACATTATATACTATTTTAATACAAGTACATATATTGAGATATATCATATATATGTATGTGTGTATATGTATATATATGTGTGTGTAAAGTATTTGGTTTAAAATTATTGGCCAAAACAAATGGACTTCACAGACATATTCAGAACATTCCATCCCAAAGCAACGGAATACACATTCTTCTCTAGTGTCATGGAACATTCTCCAGAATTGATCACATCCTAGGTCACAAATCAGGTCTCAACTGGTACCAAAAGATTGGGATTATTCCCTGCATATTTTCAGACCACAATGCTTTGAAACTAGAACTCAATCACAAGAGGAAAGTCAGAAAGAACTCAAATACATGGAGGCTAAAGAGCATCCTACTAAAGAATGAATGGGTCCACCAGGAAATTAAAGAAGAATTAATAAAATTCATGGAAACCAATGAAAATGAAAACACAACTGTACAAAATCTTTGGGATACAGCAAAGGCAGTCCTGAGAGGAAAGTATATAGCAATACAAGACTTTCTGAAGAAACAAGAAAGGTCTCAATACACAACCTAACCCTACACCTAAAGGAGCTAGAGAAAAAACAGCCAATAAAGTCTAAACCCAGCAGGAGAAGAGAAATCATAAAGATCAGAGCAGAAATCAATGAAATAGAAACCAAAAGAACAGTAGAACAGATCAATGAAACTAGGAGCTGGTTCTTTGAAAGAATTAATAAGATTGATAAACCCCTGGCCAGATTGATCAAAAAGAAAAGAGAAATGACCCAAATCAACAAAATCATGAATGAAAGAGGAGAGATCACAACCAACACGAAAGAAATACAAACAATTATAAGAACATATTATGAGCAACTCTATGCCAGCAAATTAGATAACCTGGAAGAAATGGATGCATTCCTAGAGGTATCAACTACCAAAATTGAACCAGGAAGAAAGAGAAAACCTGAACAGACCTATAACCACTAAGAAAATTGAAGCAGTCATCAAAAATCTCCCAGCAAACAAAAGCCCAGGGCCAGATGGCTTCCCAGGGGAATTCTACCAAACATTTAAAGAAGAATTAATACCTATTCTCCTGAAACTGTACCAAAAAATAGAAATGGAAGGAGAACTTCCAAACTCATTTTATGAGGCAACCATTACCTTGATCCCAAAACCAGACAAAGACCCCATCACAAAGGAGAATTATAGACCAATATCCTTGATGAACATGGATGCAAAAATTCTCACCAAAATACTAGCCAATAGCATCTAACAATACATTAAAAGGATTATTCACCATGACCAAGTGGGATTTATCCCTGGGCTGCAAGGTTGGTTCAACATCCACAAATCAATCAACGTGATACAATACATTGACAAAAGAAAGAAAAAGAATCATATGATCCTCTCAATAGATGCAGAAAAAGCATTTGACAAAGTACAGCATCCTTTCTTGATCAAAACTCTTCAGAGTATAGGGATAGAGGGTACATACCTCAATATCAAAAAAGCCATCTATGAAAAACCCACAGTGAATATCATTCTCAATGGGGAAAAACTGAGCACTCTCCCCCTAAGGTCAGGAACACAGCAGGGATGTCCACTATCACCACTGCTATTCAACATAATATTAGAAGTCCTAGCCAGCGCAATCAGACAACAAAAAGAAATTAAAGGCATCCAAATTGGCAAAGAGGAAGTCAAACTCTCACTCTTTGCAGATAATATGATACTGTATGTGGAAAACTCAAAAGACTCCACCCCAAGACTGCTAGAACTCATACAGGAATTCAGTAAAGTGGCAGGATATAAAATCAGTGCACAGAAATCAGTGGCATTCCTATACAGCAACAACAAGACAGAAGAGATATAAATTAAGGAGTCGATCCCATTTAGAATTGCACCCAAAACCATAAGATACCTAGGAATAAATTTAACCAAAGAGGCAAAGGATCTTTACTCAGAAAACAAAAAAATACTCATGAAAGAAATTGAAGAAGACACAAAGAAATGGAAAAACGTTCCATGCTCATGGATTGGAAGAACCAACATTGTGAAGATGTCAATGCTACCTAGAGCAATCTACACATTCAATGCAATCCCCATCAAAATACCATCCACTTTTTTCAAAGAAATGGAACAAATAATCCTAAAATTTGTATGGAACCAGAAAAAGAAAAGCAAAGCCGGTGGCATCATAATTCCGGACTTCCAGCTCTATTACAAAGCTGTCATCATCAAGACAGTATGGTACTGGCAGTAAAACAGACACATAGATCAATGCAACAGAATTGAGAACCCAGAAATGGACCCTCAACTCTATGGTCAACTCATCTTCGACAAAGCAGGAAAGAATGTCCAATGGAAAAAAGACAGTCTCTTCAACAAATGGTGTTGGCAAAATTGGACAGCCACATGCAGAAGAATGAAACTGGACCATTTCCTTACACCACACACAAAAATAGACTCCAAATGGTTGAAAGACCTAAACGTGAGACAGGAGTCCATCAAAATCCTAAAGGAGAACACAGGCAGCAACCTCTTCGACTTCAGCTGCAGCAACTTCTTCCTAGAAACATTGCCAAAGGCAAGGGAAGCAAGGGCAAAAATGAACTATTGGGATTTCATCAAGATAAAAAGCTTTTGCACAGCAAAAGAAACAGTCCACAAAACCAAAAGACAACCAACAAAATGGGAGAAAATATTTGCAAATGACATATCAGGTAAAGGGCTAGTATCCAAAATCTATAAGGAAATTATCAAACTCAACACCCAAAGAACAAATAATCCAATCAAGAAATGGGCAGAAGACATGAACAGACATTTTTCCAAAGAAGACATCCAAATGGCCAACAGAGATATGACAAAGTGCTCAACATCGCTCGGCATCAGGGAAATCCAAATCAAAACCTCAATGAGATACCACCTCACACCCGTAAGAATGGCTAAAATTAACAAGTCAGGAAATGACAGATGTTGGCGGGGATGTGGAGAAAGGGGAACCCTCCTACACTCTTGGTGGGAATGCAAGCTGGTGCAACCACTCTGGAAAACATTATGGAGGTTCCTCAAAAAGTTGAAAATACAGCTACCATACGATCCAGCAATTGCACTACTGGGTATTTACCACAAAGATACAAATGTAGGGATCTGAAGGGGTACGTGCACCCCAATGTTTATAGCAGCAATGTGCACAATAGCCAAACTTTGGAAAGAGCCAAGATGTCCATCAACAGATGAATGGATAAAGAAGATGTGGTATATATACACAATGGATTATTATGCAGCCATCAAAAGGAATGAGATCTTGCCATTTGCAATGACGTGGATGGAACTGGAGGGTGTTATGCTGAGTGAAATAAATCAATCAGAGAAAGACATGTATCATATGACCTCACTGATATGAGGAACTCTTAATCTCAGGAAACAAACTGAGGGTTGCTGGAGTGGTGGGGGTGGGAGGGAGGGGGTGGCTGGGTGATAGACATTAGGGTGGGTATGTGCTATGGTGAGCACTGTGAATTGTGCAAGACTGTTGAATCACAGATCTGTACCTCTGAAACAAATAATGCAATATATGTTAAGAAAAAAAGAAGAAGATAGCAGGAGGGGAAGAATGAAGGGGAGTAAGTTGGAGGGGGAGACGAACCACGAGAGATTATGGACTCTGAAAAACAAACTGAGGGTTCTAGAGGGGAGGGGGGTGGGGGGATGGGTTAGTCTGGTGATGGGTATTAAAGAGGGCACATTCTGTGTGGAGGACTGGGTGTCATGCACAAACAAGGAATCATGGAACACTACATCAAAAGCTAATGATGTAATGTATGGTGATTAACATAACAATAAAATATTAAAAAAATAAACTAAAATTATTTGCCAAGGTACAAGAGTCTACTAAAGAGATTTTCTTTTTATATGAACCAGTCATTACAAAATAGTCATCAAATATTGAAGGTAAGAAAAAAACTAGCAAATTTATATATACAATTATATAAAACTAACAGAGTTATACATACAACTATTTAAAACCCAATTGAGTGCCTAGGTGCACTTTTTATTTTTATTTATTTTATTTTCTTAAAGATTTTATTTATTTATTTTAGAGGGGGGGTGCGTGTGAGTGGGGGAAGGAGCGGAGGGAGAGGGAGAGAGAGAATCCCAAGCAGACTCAGTGCTGAATGTGGAGCCCTGAGGGGCCTGATCCCATGACCCTGAGATCATGACTGGAGCTGAAATCAAGAGTCAGACACTTAACTCACTGAGCCACCCATGCATCCCACACTTTTTAATTTTTTATGAGAAATTTGCACCTTGCAGATTTGTTGGTTTTTCCATTTAATGTGTTATTGTTTTGACATAATCAGATAAACAATAGCTAGAGCTTAATTAGCAATTTAAAAAGTAGAGTAAGGGCACTGGGGTGGCTCAGTGGGTTAAGTGTCTGCCTTTGGCTCAGGTCATGATCCCAGTGTCCTTGGGATTGAGTCCTGCATTAGGCTCCCTGCTCAGTGTGGAGCATTCTTCTCTCTCTCCCCACTCTCTCACTCAAGCTCTCTCGCTGTCTCTTTCACTCTCTCAAATAAGTAAATAAAATCTTTTTTAAAAAATAAAATAAATAAAATAAAAAGTAGAGTAAGAAAACAAATTTTAAAAATTGTAAAGTCAAAGCTTGTAAAATAAAAAGTCATTTAATGAAGTAATTGCTTCAGTTAAAATGTCTTTTTGAGCAACTTGTGTGAGTTCAACTTCTTCCATCATACCCCAAAACAAATCCAGATTATTAGAGCATTAGCCCTCAAATGTTTTTCTCTATATGCTATAAACTCTTAAGTAGCCATTTTTAAACCTTTTTATACAACCTAATCAGCCATTTCCACTTCTTTTTGAAGACAACAGCCAATCTCAAGAAGTAGGTGTGACCTTAGGTGAACTTAATCATATAAAAAGCACATTAGTCCAGAGAGGACTTTTTCTCTGGGGTAGATTAGCTGAATTTGCAGCTGCCAGGCTTTGGAGAGTGAAGAGTCCCTGCTGACCCTGCTATCAACAGCCCTTCCAGACCTTCCAGAGCTTTCACAGGTGAGGCTACTCAGTAGACTCTGTGAGTATAGAATTTACAATAAATATCTTCATGCCTACTTTTTCTTATACAAATACTTTCAATTTAGCTGTTGTCCTGCTTGGGTCTTGTCCAAGCAAAAAAATAGCTTTCCTGGTTATTTAAAATGCATCAATATTTAAAATATCTGTAACTAGAGCATTTTTAACATACTAATATTTGTTACATTAAATTGATTATTTTTTATTCTATTACCTTATGTGTTACTAAATTTTTTAGGTCCTTTTTAAGATTTTATTTATTTATTTATTTGAAAGGAAAGAGAGAGGGAGCAGGGAGAGAAGCAGGAGAAAGGAACAAGCAGGCCCCTTGCTGAGCTTGGAGCCTAAGTGCAGAGCTTGATCCCACAACCCTGAGATCATGACCTGAGCCAAAATCAAGAGTCGGAGGCTTTAACTGACTAAGCCAACCAGGTGCCCTGAGATTTCTGCAGTTTTTATGCAATTATGGAACCCATAAAGCACCTGAAATATTCAACATAATATATGCATGTAATAGTCTTTATACCCAACAACCTAAAAATTTAGTGTGCTGAATTAATTAGAAAACCTTTGTTGTAAAAGTCCTATTTGCTGTCCCTCTAAAACCTTCAGTTTGCAGACTAGATTTGAAAAGTGTTCAATATAGATCCAACCAACTGGTAAGGACTCCCAAGAAGTGGCATTAGTCACCATGGGGAAATACCAAAAATAAAGATGAATCGATCATGCTTCCTTTAACTGTAGCTCCCTATTTTCTAGTGCAGAAAGGGAATCCCAGTGCTTATTCTCTTTCTGTTTGCTAAAAAAAAATGATTAATTGTTGCTGATTAGCACTGTAGCTTGAACATTCTCCAGTTCAAGATGTGAAGATGTTCAGATGATCTCAACTGACTCTGGGAAAAACTATTTTCTGAACTAGAAACAAAAGATAATTTTTATACTTTATTTCCTGAAAGGTAGCATTTTGTTATTAAAGTTAGAAACACAAATTCAACTAATTGTAGTTTCAGGAGTCAAAGGTGAAGTCAACACTGATTAAATTAAACAAGTTTAAATTAAACCTAATCAATTTTGTATGTCTTTAGAAAAATACACCTGTCAGTTTGGAGACAGGATGCAAGGAGGCTATTAGCATAGAGATGAAGTGTGTGTGTGTGTATTACACTTGTGGAGTCATGGAGAGAGAGACACACAGAGAGAGAGAATGGGAGAGATTGAGATTCTATATGTGCTTCTGGACCAATCAGCTAAGAAATGTTACTATGGAATCATCCTAACTTTTACTCCTTGCCCCAATCTTTAAGCTTGTCCACGTAGTCTAATTCTGATTGGGAACACTATTTGAAACAAAAAGGATGGAGAGAACTCTCTTGTCCCATTTTCTTGTTCCATAGCATAAACCCAACCTGTTTATACTTATCATGCCTACGTTTGTACTGGGACTAAATTAATAGGTAAATTAGATAGAGTTCAAGCAGACAAGCTTTTGTCTAAAGGCTCCTTTTTTTTTTTTCTTATCAGCACAGAAAAGTGACTTTTCTTTTTCTTTTTTCTTTTTTAAAAGCTTATAGAAACATGAATGTGGACACCTTGCAAGCCTTCCAGAATGTACTCATCTGCTCCATCTGTATGAACCACTACTTAGACCTTGTCACCACTGACTGTGGGCACAGCTTTTGCAATCTCTACCTATGCCTCTGCTGGGAAGAAGCCCAAACCCCAGTGTGCTGCCCTGAATGCAGGGGAGTTTCAGAGAAGTCAGACCTCAAAACATATATTACACTCAAGAAGCTGGCTTCCCTTGCCAGACAGGCCCAAGCTTACCATGTCAGCAGCTCCGAGGAGCAGATCTGTGTGCTGCACAAAGAAGCAAAGGGGCTCTTCTGTGAGGTTGACAAGAACCTGCTCTGCACACCCTGCTCTGAATTAGCAGAGCACGTGGCTCATAGCCACAGTCCGGTACAGTGGGCTGCTGAGGAATACAGGGTAAGTGACGCCTCTAAAGCCATTTGGAATCTTACAGTCTTCTAAATCGGACAGCAAGATCAGGAAAATGATAAGGAAGTTGACTTGAGTGGAGATAGCAGAGGTGGTGATTTTTCAATAGAAATACCAAGATGTACATGCATCCTTTCAATGCTGCTGACCAATGTTGACACTATAATCATAGCTATATTGAGCCTCTAAGAAGGGAAATGTCCTTAGAAACATTGTCCAAATATGTGCAGTTGATGCCACTGTGGGGCAGGTGGCTAGTACTGGGATCCCTGGCTTCTGATGCAAGCTTGATGTCTTCACAGTCAAATTATATAAAAATCTGAATGCCAATTTCTCAGAAAATAGATTATATTATCTACAGAGTACCCTCAAATCTCTATTATGTTTGTCACCTCTGATATCCCAAATATTAGAATCAAATTAGATTCATGGGGAGAAATCTGATCTCTCCATGCTAACTCAAGATTGCAGTTTTCTCAGCCACTGACTTTTCCCATAGATAAGGGGATAAAATCTATAATATCATCTTCTGTCTTGCTAAAGCTCATGGTTATTTTGCAGGAGAAATTTCTGAAGAGAATGGGCTCTTTATGGAACATGACTCAAGAAACACAAAACGATCTGAATCAAGAAGCGAGCAAAATCCAGTCATTTGAGGTAAGAAGGAAAATATTCTGTTTTATGCAGATTGACATAATGCTGGTTGAGACTAGTAGCTAAATTTAAGTTACCAACTAAAGGATAATTTTTTTTCCAAGAAAAAGTAGTTGTTTCAAATGATGTATCAGTAATCACAAATATACAGGCCAACAAAAGCTAGTGCAAAAATGCTAGATATACTAGCATCCCATATAGGGATAACTAAGGCATGAAAGGTATTCCTAATCCAACCTTTAAGGTTTGGATAAAACTTCTCAAACACTGAGTTTAAGAAAACATTGCAATAAATTTGAGGTGAATAGAGGAGAGCAATAGTGTAGCTCCTGGAGGAAAACTAGAGAATTTAATTTAAAAATCTATAAAATATGATGTATACATAAATATTTTTAAATATTTAGGAAAATCGGTCAAAAGAACAAGAGAAAAAAAGAGCTTCCAGTAAGAAAGGAAATAATTGATGGAGTATCACAGCTAGAGAGCCTGTGTAGTGGGGAACCCCCACTAAGTTTAGTTAATTAGATGAAGAAGATAGAATTTGTGGTGTTTTCCTAGAAGACTGGAGTCGTGTCCATGTGGACTCGGGAAAGGCAGTCTACCCCTTCTCCCAAATGCTGGGCCTGTGCCAAAGGTCCTCAAAACTCCCACACAGTGCGCCCTCTGTCCCTGCACTGGCCTCTCAGCAGCCCCCTCATCCTGGAAACCCTTCTCCCATGGGAAGAGTGGTCTGGGGTAAGAGCCAGGTGAGAAGCCACCTGGCCTGACTTGACCTGACTTTTGTCACACTGTACTCATTTTGACTGAATAAAAGTTGGGTTTGATTCAAACAAGGGAGGAGTCTTAAGAACCTAGAGAAAGGGTAAACAGAAAGGACCAGCAAATATTCAAGACACGTGGAGATGTAGGGCACAAAGTTTGTCAAGTACTTTCTTGATGACACTAAGGAAATAGAACTCTCTGTTGAGAGGGAGGATATGTAACCCTTTGCATCTACTATCTCTTCAGGACTATGTGGCCTTAAGGCAGGTGATGATCACATCACAGTATCAGAAGATGCATCTATTTCTCCATGAAGAGGAGCAACTCCATCTGGAGACACTGGAGAAAGAAGAAAAGGAGATTGTCTAATAACTCAAGGAAAGTGAACTCAGAATGACCCAACAGAAAGAAAGCCTGAAAGAAATGTATAGAGAGCTGACTGAGGTTTGCCGCAAGCCTGACATGGAGCTACTCCAGGTGAGAAGGGAGGGTCCATCCTCACAGGCAAGAATCCTTTTTTGGGCAATGTCTCCTTGACATGGAAATGTTACCCACATATACAATTACTCTCAGCTAAGTGATACTGTTCATTGATTTCCATCATTATGTCTGTCCAACTATTTATTTCCTCATATCCTGGTAATTCTTGGGAGATTTTTGCCCTCTTAGTAGCTCACCTAGGACAAAATTATCACTGTGTAATCAGGAGTACTAACCACACAGATAAATTATCCAAAATCAGAAAAAACCTGTAACCAGAAAAAGATTAACTTTGTCGAGGTAATTCTCAATTTATGTTGCCTTAATCCATTGTCACTCTCTGTCTCCAACCACCACCACCCCCCACCCCACCCAGCCCCAGAAGTAACTTGCTGAAGATACTAAGGTTTTGCCCTTTGCTTAGGCAAGAATTGTAGAATTTGATAATCAATTTCAATGCACTCCATATTTTTTTTTATATCTAAGTTCACTGTTTTGCTTTCATTGTTATTGTAAATGGTCAGATCTCTTCTTGGGAATAAGACTGGGTGCTGAGTGACCGTGGAAACCTAAATCATAATGCATCACTACACAGCCCCTTCCTGACTTCCTGACTTCCTGACTTCCTTCCTTCTTTAATACACCCCAAAGAAGCCTATCATGCTTTAGTGTAGGTTCTATTATGAAGGTAGTTTCTGATTGTTCCTTAGAGGGCAATAAGAGAAAAAATACATCATTTAAACAAACAAGAATACTAGAGAAGATGCAAAAGAACAAAACTCTCATGATTAACATTACTTTTTTTCCTTGCAGGACTTGGGAAATGTATTGCAAAGGTGAGTTTGAACTAATGATTTCTGATTACTGAGTAAGTCTCTTGTTCTTGTACATGTTTTGAGCTCTTAACGTCATCCTCTGTGGCTACTTTCTATTTTTTTAATAAAATTTAATTATTTTAGAGAGAGTGGGGGAGAGTGTCAGAGGGAGAGAGAGAGAACCTTAAGCAGACTCCCTGCTGAGCATGAGTCTGACGTGGGGCTGGATCCCTTGAGATCATGACCTGAACCAAAATCAAGAGTCGAACACTTAACCAACTGTGGCACCCAGGCACCCCTACTTTCTATTTGTTTTAAAAGAAGCCTGAAGGGCGCCTGGGTGGCTCAGTTGGTTAAGCGACTGCCTTCGGCTCAGGTCATGATCCCGGAGTCCCAGGATCGAGTCCCACATCAGGCTCCCTGCTCAGCAGGGGGTCTGCTTCTCCCTCTGACCCTCTTCCCTCTCGTGCTCTCTATCTCTCATTCTCTCTCTCTCAAATAAATAAATAAAATCTTTAAAAAAAAAATAAATAAATAAATAAATAAAAGAAGCCTGAAGTCTTTCTGCTCCTTGGTCTCAGGAGGTTTCTTATTATGTGGCTGAATTCAAATATACTTAAAAACCATGTGACCTTCCACCCACTCCCCACCCAACTGCTCCGGCCTCACCACAATAAACCTTACTAAAGGAATTTTTCTAAGGTGTCACAGAAGAGGTCCCTACTCTAGAGCCTTGGATGTGAAAAGACAGGAAAGAGGAAGATTTCCTAAGAATGGAAGGGGGGTATATTTTGTTCCCAGCAGTAAGAATAGCACATCCTGTTGTAGACAAGGCCTCAGAGGGAATGGCTTCCTGGTGCCCACAGGGGGTCAGACCCTCAGGACCAGGGCTGCTAGGCTACAATTAGATTCTCTTGCTGGGCAGAAAAGAGCAAGGCTTTCTGGTTCAGTGGGCTTTCCTCTTGTAGACACTGAATGTATCATTAGTGACTACTTGCAGACTGAAATCCCAAAGGCTTTGCCTGAACTTTCTGTTCTCTGTAAGACCCCCAGGATCTTTGCTTTACCTGAGGTGGAGCAGAGGGAAAGAATGATCCTCAGTAATTTTAGAAATGGAATAATATCTGAGAAGAATGGGGAAGTTAGAATTTGATATAATTTAAATTTAGAAAAAAGGTAAGGCAACATAGACTATAACATATACCAAATTAACCAAAGTGGGAAAATTCTAATGAAAACTATTTTATTAAAAGCTGCTACTTTTATAACAGTTGTGTGATTGACCTTTGGCCCAGAAGTATAACTGACATCATTCTTTACAGGACTGAATTGGCGCAGATGCACAAGCCTCAGCCAGTGAACGCAGAGCTCACTTCAGAGAACATCATGGGAATCCTAGATATACTGAACAACTTCAGAGGTAAGAGCCAGCCCTTTGCCAATCAGTCCTTGATCTCTTGAGTGGTTCTTTGGAATGAGCCTTCTTCCCTTTTAATTTTATTTATTTTTTGACATGAAAGTAGTATATGACTTTCCAAAGTTATTATCCCTTTTCTCTTTGAATAGTCATATTACAATGATCAAGACTAAATTTTCCAACTTACACTTTACTGCAAATGCAAAGCAAGATACATATTTTTAGTTACATCTGACACACAAACAGAGCAAGAGAAGAGCAATCATCAGGCTGGTCATGTAGTTAGGAAGAACGAGACTATTTAGTTCTCAGAATAGCAAAAAATATTGTATGTTTATTCAATTTACTCCACTCCTAAAAGTTTAAATATGGCAGTGGTAGTTTTTAATTTGTTCTATATTCGAGTGCATTTATCATGCATTGTACAAAGAATATTTATTATTTATAAACTCAGAAAGTTTTGACAGAGAAAAAAACAAAATTGTCATTGGCAGGATAATTGTAATGTTATTAGATCAATCTCAAAACCCTGAAAGGTGAGAGATGTGTATATGAACAGGGCTCAACCATAGCAGGCCCACAGTAGAGAGCCTGTCTAGACAGCAGAGGGCTGAAATTGGGATTCGACTGAATTTGGGGTCTGAACAGATAATGTAAAACCAGAACATTCTTTTCAGAAGTTTCTAAGCTATGCATATGTGGATTTCTATCAAATTTTTGACATTTGAAAAATGTTAACAAGTACCAGTTATATCCCAGTAAACACCCATATAATAGCTAAGTGCTATCTATTTACTAAATAGTAATAAAGACAAACAACACAAGAAAAGTTTTCTAAAGTAAGAAAAAAAAATAGCTGTGTCCTGAAATAACTTATCCACATTGACATTAAATGACTGCTTCCCAGTTCATGATATGTCTGGATGTTTTTCCTTTTTCTGTATGATTGAAGGATTTCTGTGTGCTATAGAAACAGTGACAACTCTTGGTCTTCATAGGTAAGCCAATCTGAACTCTCTTTACTCTGTTTTTCATTGCTTCTGAGGGGAAATGAAGAAAGTAGTTGGTGGGTAGAAAGCCATGTCCCTTAGGACATGGAAATCCCATTCGCTGACCTCTTTTTTGCCTCTCTTTATAGTAGATAATGTTCTGAGTCAGGAAGCCACTGGTAGCTACAGGTGCCTTTCTAAGGATGCTGGAAGTGTGATGCTTGGAGTCACCCATCGAGGCATATCCAGAGAGTCCCATGGTGCCAAGAGCTTTGCAGGTCTGAGACCTCAGGTCTTTACCTACAGTCAGCATTACTGGGAGGTGAATGTCACATGCTCCCCAAATTGGATTCTGGGAGTCTGTAAAGATTCCTTGACCAGTGATAATGATGGCATTATTCATCCTGTGGAAGCATTTCTTCTGTTTTCTTTGAAGATAAACAATTGTTATGGTCTCTCCACCAACTGCCCACCCCTAATTCAGTATGTGAAAAGGCCTCTGGGTCAGATTGGAGTGTTTCTGGGTTATGACAATGGAACTGTGAGCCTCTATGATGATTACAAAGGTTCCCTCATATATAGTTTCCCTCATCTCTCCTTCTCTTTCCCTCTGAAGCCTTTCCTTTGCTTTGATGCCCCCTGAAAAATCAAGTTTCATGAGCATTTATTTGACAAATTCCCTTGTCTGAGGGAATTCCTGTCCCAAAACCTTTTCATGTGAGGCCACAGGATAATAGTGGTCTTTGAGAACACTGTGACTTAAGACAACAGAACTATTGTATGTTTATAAAATGGTATAACCATGTTGAATTATAAATTTGTTTATTAAGTTTTCTTTTAACAAAAAAAATTGTTTATTTTGGAGCATTTTCTGGAATATAATCAATGCCTTTTCCTATTTTTAAATAACAGTTTAGTGAGATAATATTTGCATACCATTAAATTCATTCCTTTAAAGTACATAATTCAGTGGTTTTGGTAATATCCAAAGAGTTGTGCAACCATCATAAATATTTAATCCCAGGACATTTCCATCCCCCCCCACAAAAAATCAAAAACCCATTAATATTTACTCCCTGACCACGTTCCCCTCCCTCCTCAACTGTAACACTAACTTGAGTCTTTATGGATTTTTGTCTATTATGTACACTTCATTCAAACTGAGTCACATAATGTGTGGTTTTTTGTATTTCGTTTCTCTCACTTAGTACAGTGTTTCCAAGGCTCCTCTGCATTCTGAGCAATGTGTTTTACTTGCAGATTTGAACCAAGCTGGGGTAGAAGAAATGCAGTGGTATATGTCTCAGTTTAATAAGTCAAAGGAGAGGTGCTTAGTCTTCTCTTCAAGTCTGACCTAGTTGGCTAGATGCAAGTATCTGACAGACATTATCATTTCTCTAAACTCTAGTCACTCATCACATCTTGGCTGAAACAAGAGCTTGTTAATATCATTCTCCGCTCAAAGTGCAGTATCTGAAACACTCAGACCCTTGTTCTTCCTCATAAACTACAACGAGGGCCAAATTTCAGTGTCATGGCAATGTTTCAAGAAAACTTTTTCAGAAATAGCATAGAAAATGAATAGTTAACTCACAGGGACTCATATAAAGAGGCAAGTGTTCATTTAGCATGTTGTACTGCTTCCTGTAAGTTCTGTCTATAAGGGATCCCACATTTGAACTTGTGATGAGAACATGAGGAACTATTTGCATATTTCTCATGTCAATGGAATGCAGCCTGGTGTTTTTTTCTCCTCAGTAAAGTTAGTCTTGAACATGGGACTATAAATCTATAACCCTGTTACCAAAATTCCTTCCTTCTCAGGAATCATTTTTATGGATGCTTCTAAAATTTGCAATTTTCTGTATGTTTTGTAAAATACAAGCCTTCATGAACAAAGCAAAAAGTTTACCAAAGTAGTGGACAAATAACAGTAGGTAGAATATAATATAATGCAAATCAATAGATAAATACTAATTACCTATTAGAAAGAAACAGGCAAATATGATGAACAAATTCATAAATGAAGTATCCCGTGTAAATCCATACCACACAAGTAATGGGGAAATGCATTATTAAGTACTTATGGCATTTCCATGTTCCCCTGTTAGTTTGGAAAATAAAATGTTTAGGTATTAAATTTAAAAATAAAAAATTTTGATAATATTTAGGGTTAACTACAGTGTAAAATAAAGAGCATTTCCACAAACTAGTATGGTATTTTAGCACACAATTTAGTACCTGTCCTGTGAAGCAACTCTCAATTCCTTTTCAACTACTTTTGATAAGCACCAAACAACACAAGGAAATGTAAGAGATATTCACTAAAGCATTATAATTCCAATTATTGGAAAGTCTATAAAAGTCTGCTCTGGATTTGGTGACTTAATTATAAAGAACAAAATAGGAAAGGAGAGTATTAGTAACTTTACAGGAAGGAATCTGGCAAACAGTACCTTAACTAAATGATCAAATTTAATATCATTACTGATGTCATGTGGATACCATGACTTGATGTGATGAGTCTGGCACTTTATCTCCATGGTCTTCCTAGCTAACAATGGATGCATAATCTACAAGGAAAAGACCAATGCCCAAAGAAATAGTTTTCCCCAAGAAGTAGAGGTAGTGACAGAAGGAAAATATACTCTAGGGAATATAAGACAGACTTTGTACCAAAGAATTTCCATCAAAATGACTAAGTCAGAAAGTATTTCCAAGATGATGAAATACTTATTTCTTCCAAGGGGAAAAGATGGTGGAGGAGTAGGGGACCCTATACCAACTGGTCCCCAGAATTGAGCTGGATATCTGCCAGACCACTCTGAACACCCATGAAATCAACCTGAGATGTGAGAAGATATATCTGGATCTCTACAAACAGAATATCACAGGTAGTTGGTTTCAAGGTATGAAGCTGGGAGCCTTGATTCAACAGGCAGATATCCAAAGATAAACGGAAATGAGAGGGAGCTGTGGGGATCCTGCACCACCGGTGAGCAAAAGCCTCCTGAGCTGGGGACAGGGCACAGACTCACAAATCGGTAGCAGCAGGGAAAGGACTTTAGGGCAGTCCCCCAGACTGAAACCTGGAGCAGTGGGGCTGCATGTGGGAACTGGGGGTGGCTGGTGGTTTTAGAAGCACAAAGGGCAGAGACGTGCCCACGTGCCCCCATGCCCATACCTGGAGGCAAGGACTGGGAGCCCTGCTGAGGGGTGCACAACCCAGGACGCTGCAGTTTATAGCAGCACAGATACAGCACAGAGATAGTGTGGTCTGGAGAGCTCAATGAAGATCAGACTGTGATCTTTCTGTTCTGAGGCAGAGAGTTGGAAACAACTTCTTCCGCTCTGACTCTCGGAAGAGATGCGGAAAGCTGCCAGGGAAAGCCACCAGAGAACAAAAGCCCCCAAAAAATGGTCTTCACTGAACCCATCACCCCCCACACAGGGGGCAGGGCAATTCTGGCAAAACAGGTTTGCCTGAGTAACAGCATGGCAGGTCCCTCCCCCAGAAGACAGGCTGGGAGAACAAGATACTGACAACCCTAAGGTCCCTATAAAACAGGTGCATCTTGTTTGGGTTGTGGTCAATAATTTGGACTCTGTACATTCCTTCAACCCCTCAACAGAATGACTAGGAGGAGGAACCCCCAAAATAGGAAAGACTCAGAGACCGTGACTTCTGCCACAGATTTACAATTGGATACAGATATAACCAAGATGTTAGAAATGGACTTCAGGGTAACAGCTATGAAGACAATACCTAGAATGGAGAAATCAATTAATGGCAATATAGAGTCTCTAAGAGCAGAAATGAAAGCTGAATTGGCAGAACTTAAAAATGCTATCAATGAGATCCAATATAATCTAGATACTCTAACAGCTAGGGTAAACAAAGCAGAAGAACGAATTAGTGATCTAAAAGACCGATTGATAGAAAAGAAGGAAAAAGAGGAGACTTGGGAGAACCAGCTCAAAATCCATGAAAACAGAATTAGACAAATAGTGACACCATTAAATGTTCCAATGTCAGAATTATTGGAATCCTTGAGGGGGTGGAAAGAGAGAGAGGACTAGAAGATATATTTGAGCAAATCGTAGCTGAGAACTTCCCTAATCTGGGGAATGAAACAAACATTCCTGTCCTAGAGGCAGAGAGGACCCCTCCCAAGATCAAGGAGAACAGACCAATGCCCCAGCATGTAATAGTAAAACTCGCATATCTTAGAACCAAGGAAACGATCTTAAGGGCAGTTACGGGGAAGAGATTCCTTATGTATGGAGGCAGGAACATCAGAATAATGTCAGACTTATCCACAGAGACCTGGCAAAAGGGCTAGCAAAACATATTCAGGGTATTAAATGAGAAGAACATGCAGCCAAGAATACTTTATCCAGCAAGGCTGTCATTTAGAATGGATGGAGAGATGCAGAGCTTCCAAGACTGACACTGAAAGAATATGTGACCACCAAGCCAGCCCTGCAACAAATATTAAGGGGGTTCTATAAAAGGAGAAAGACCCCAAGAGTAATATAGAACAGAAATTTACAGGGACAATCTATAGAAACAAGGACTTCGCAGGCAACATGATGACAATAAATTCATATCTTTCAATAATCACTCTCAATGTGAATGGCCTAAATGCTCCCATAAAATGGCACAGCACTGCAGACTGGATAAAAAGATAGGACCCATCCATATGCTGTCTACAAGAGACCCATTTTGAACCTAAAGATACATCCAGAATGAAAGTGAAGGGATGGAGATTCATCTTCCATGCCAATGGACTTCAAAAGAAAGGTGGTGTAGCAATTCTTATATCAGAAAAATTAGATTTTAAGCTAAAGATTGTAGTCAGAGACACAGAAGGACACTATATCATTCTTAAAGGGTCTATCCAACCAGAAGATCTAACAATTGTAACTATCTATGCCCCCAACATGGGAGCAGCCATCTACATAAGCCAACTGTTAACCAAAGTAAAGAATCATATTGATAATATATTAATTGTAGGAGACCTCAATACTCCACTCTCAGCAATAGACAGATCATCTAAGCAGAAAATCAACAAAGAAACAAGAGCTTTGAATGGCACACTGGACCAGATGGACCTCATAGATATATATAGAACATTCCACCCTACAAGAACAGAATACTCATTCTTCTCAAGCACACATGGGACTTTCTCCAGAATAGACCACATACTGGGTCACAAATCAGGTCTCATCTGATACCAAAAGATTGAGATTATTCCCTGCATATTCTCAGACCATAATGCTTTAAAGCTGGAACTCAATCACAAGAAAAAATTTGGAAGAAATTCAAACACTTGGAAGCTAAAGACTACCCTGCTCAAGAATGTTTGGGTAAACCAGGAAATCAAAGAATAACTTAAACAATTCATGGAAACCAATGAGAATGAAAACACATTGGTCCAAAACCTATGGGATACTGCAAAGGCAGTCCTAAAGGGGAAATACATAGCCATCCAAGCCTCACTCAGAAAAACAGAAAAATCCCGAGTTCAACAACTAACTTTACACCTTAAAGAACTAGAGAAAAGCAACAAACGATGCCTAAGCCACACATTAGAAGAGAAATAATTAAGATTAGAGCAGAGATCAATGAATTAGAAACCAGAAACACAGTAGATCAGATCAACGAAACTAGAAGCTGGTTCTTTGAAAGAATTAATAAGATCAATAAACCACTGGCCATACTTATCCAAAAGAAAAGAGAAAGACCTAAATTAATAAAATTATGAATGAAAGGGGAGAGATCATGACTAACACCAAGGAAATAGAAACTATTATTAGAAATTATTATCAACAACTATATGCCAATAAATTGAGCAACACCAAGGAAATAGAAACTATTATTAGAAATTATTATCAACAACTATATGCCAATAAATTGAGCAACCTGGAAGAAATGGATGCCTTCCTGGAAACCTATAAACTACCAACACCAAAACAGGAAGAAATTGACAACTTGAATAGGCCAACCAGCAACGAGATTGAAGCAGTGATCAAAAACTTCCCAAGAAACAAAGAGTCCAGGGCCTGATGGATTCCCTGGGGAATTCTACCAAACATTCAAAGAAGAAATAATACCTATTCTCCTGAAGCTATTTTGAAAAATAGAAACAGAAGTAAAGCTTCCAGACTCATTCTATGAGGCCAGCATTACCTTAATCCCTAAACCAGGCAAAGAACCCATCATAAAGAAGAATTTCGGACTGATAACCCTGATGATCATGGATTCCAAAATTTTCAACAAAATCCTAGCTAATAGGATCCAACAACACATTAAAAGGATCATCCACCACGACCAAGTGGGATTTATCCCTGGGATGCAAGGGTGGTTCAACATTTGCAAATCAATCAATGTGATAGATCACATTAATAAAAGGAGAGAGAACCATATGGTCCTCTCAATTGATGCAGATAAACATTTGACAAAATACAGCATTCTTTCTTGATTAAAACTCTTCAGAATATAGGGATAGGGGGAATATTCCTCAATTTCATAAAAACTATCTATGAAAAGAACACAGAGAATATCATCTTCAATGGGGAAAAGCTGAGAGCCTTCCCCTTAAGATCAGGAACATGACAAGGATACCCACTCTAGCTACTATTGTTCAACATAGTACTAGAAGTCCTAGCAAGAGCAATCAGACCACAAAAAGGAATAAAAGTATTTAAATTGGCAAAGAAGAAGTCAAACTCTCTCTCTTTGCAGATGACATGATACTTTATGTGGAAAATCCAAAAGACTCCAACCCCAAATTACTAGAACTCATACAGCAATTCAGTAATGTGGCAGGATACAAAATCAATGCACAGAAAACAGTTACTTTCTTATACACTAACAATGCAACTGTAAAAGAGAAATTAGAGAAACGATTCTATTTACAGTAGCACCAAAAACTATAAGATACCTCGGAATAAACCTAACCAAAGAGGTAAAGGATCCTTCCTCTAGGAACTATAGAACACTCATGAAAGAAATTGAAGAAGCCACAAAAAGATGGAAAAACATTCCATGCTCATGGATCAGAAGAATAAACATTGTTAAAATATCTATGCTGCCCAGAGCAATCTATACTTTCAATGCCATCCTGATCAAAGTTCCAATGACATTTTTCAAAGTGCTGGAATAAACAATCCTAAAATTTGTATGGAATCAGAAAAGACCCCGAATTGCCAAGGAAGTGTTAAAAAACAAAAACAGGCACACGCGGCAAGATGGCGGAGGAGCAGGAGACCTAGATTTCGTCTGGTCTCAGGAATTCAGCTGAATAGGGATCAAACCATTCTGAACACCTACGAACT
>NW_027397154.1:2528743-2588381 GCF_003265705.2 Callorhinus ursinus | reverse complement strand
CGTACCCTAACCCTAACCCTAACCCTAACCCTAACCCTAACCCGTACCCTAACCCTAACCCTAACCCGTACCCTAACCCTAACCCCGCACCCTAACCCGTACCCTAACCCGTACCCTAACCCTAACCCTAACCCCGCACCCTAACCCGTACCCTAACCCGTACCCTAACCCAAACCCTAACCCGTACCCTAACCCAAACCCTAACCCTAACCCTAACCCTAGCCAAGGGCTGTCCTGATGCAGGCCTACCACCAGGTGGCAGCACACACCTTGTTATTCCCCAGGGGACTTTCCCACACCCTGCTTCCATCATCCCTCCCCACCTCCTTTGTTTTCTTTGCATTCTCCCTCCTGCACAGCTTCTTAATTACAGGCAATAACTTTTAAGCATGGGTTCCACCAAAACCAAGTCAGTCACTCATATGATTCTGCACATGGTTATCAGATGTCTCTCCCACGCCAAACTTATCATCCAGGAATGAGCAAACATGAGAACACCCTCTCTCAAGGAGTTAGACCCGACTGGGGCGGCCACGTAGGCCAGTACTTAACGCCAACATGGTAATGCATGTGAAAGCCCTTTCCTTCCCATAGAGGGCTGCATCCTTCCAAGGCGTTCCTGACAGGCAGAGGAAGCCAACAGGGACATACTGAGATAATAGCCAGGAATTTGTGAAAGGGTCTGGGACCTCAAGGACATAGCGGTTGTACAAGAGATAGGGGAGGAGGAAGAATTGGAGAAACAGAAGGCACAAACAGAAAAGGAACCACCAGACTTTTCCATTTAGAAGGTGGGGTTTCCCAGAAATCACGATGGTTATGAGGGAGGAAAGCTGAGGTGCAGTCAGGGGGCAGTGATTGGACTTGGGAATGCTGCAGGTGGAGGATCTAAGAAGTCAGGTTGCTGCAGGGGCCACACTGTGGACGCCGGAGCAGTGTGGCAGGGGACAGGGTGTCTCAGGGACCTCAGGACAAGCCGTCAGTGAAGAACACAAGGAGCAGTCAAAGCTTGGTGTAGACTGAGCCCAAAGGTGCAGGAAGTGGTCAAAGTTACCCATGTCCACCCTGATATACACAGAATGAGCAGTGAGAGCCAGGGGATGCCAAGGTGAAATCTCCATGGAAGAGCATCTGGAAGTCTTGGGCTGGGACAGAGGCAAGGAGGAAGGGAGGGTGTGGAGGGAGTGCGTATAGGGGGAGGGCAGCGAGCGGGGGAGGGCATGGGGGATAGGGGTGTGAAGGGGAAAGGCCAGCAGGTTGTAGCCTGGAAAGGCCTGGGCCCAGACTCAAGCTGCTTTGTTGGGAGGGGGAACCTGACCTCATCTGCAGGGTAGCAACAGAAAACTGGGGATCAGACAGGACCCTGGGGCCATGAGGCTTGTGGTATTCCTGGAGCCCACCAAGACTGCATCGAAACTTGGAGTCAATGCTAGAAATGACCTAAGGGCTGGCTGAACCAACCTCCTCACTTAATGAATAAGAAAAGGGAGTCCCAGACATAGAAATGTTTTCCAAAGCCCATCTAGCAAGTCTGGAGAAGCTAGGACTAGAATCCAGCTCTCGGCCCCTCACTCAGCCGTGAGCTCTCACCCAGGATCCTGCAGGCTGAAGGACACAGAGCCTGGGGAAGGTCCACCAGTGTGCCTGTGTTACAGCCCCATTATAATACCTGGTTTGATACCGACAACTTAGAAGGGACAAACTTCCCTGAGGGACGACAACAGGAAGGCTGCAGAGGAGGGGGATTTGGCCCACTCTTGGTCCTGGGCACTGGGAAGAAAGACATGCTTACATGGTTGCTTAATTGTTTTAACCACAGCTCAGGAAATCATACCCTTTTCTTTCAATGGCAGCCTCCAGAATCACTGTCTGGAACCAGAAGAATGGCCCCAAATCATGCCCTAGCAGGAGGCTCTGAGATTCCCCAAGGAGAAGACCCCACTACCCACCACCCTACAGCCCAACCTCTGGCCTCGGTTGGCAGTGGTGTTGGGGCAGCGACTGATGGAGCCAGAAAGAGCCTGCCTGTGTCAGGACTTCCACAGCTCAGCCCTAGCCTCTCCTGAGCTGGGGCTAGCCTGGGACCATGGGGCCACTGCGGTCTTCCGATTCAAGGGAACCCACTGCCAACATGCGATCCACAGGTGCAGACTCCCATCTGTTTCAAAGCCTGTCCAGCTGCTCGCTCCCACCAGCTGCTGGTCCTGTTCTCCACCTCCCCCATTTTACTTAAATCCTGACTCGACACTCTACAGTCACACACAAGGGCTCTACAGAAAGTCACGGGGCAACAGACCAGTGTTCATCGTCATGCTTACTCATTTCTTCATTTATTTGTGCACTCCTGCATTTATTCATCCAACAAATGTTCATCCAGCGCCTACATAGCCAGGCCCTTGCTTTGACCTAGGACGGCAGAAGTGACTCACGCAGTGTCCCTGCCTTGAGGAGCCAAGCAGAGCAGAGGAGGCAAGCCAGATACAGGAAAGGTCGGACAGAGCAAGAGCTTAAGGGACAGCACCCATCGTTAAGCCCTCCACACATGCTTCCTGGGTCAAGGCGTAGCAAGGCTGCCATGCCTGGACATGATCCTTCAACAAATGTGAGGTCTCCCATCTGCCAAACCCGGGACTGTGTGCTCAGGAGGGTAGGAACATGAAGAACTTCCCTTGCGGATCTACAGACAGTTGTCAGACACAGGCTGAACATGTACACGACCTAGGAGAGGAAGCGTTGGGAGCCGGAAGTGGTGCAGGAGCAATCTGGGGGAAGAATAGTTGTTTCCAATCAGAAAGAACAGAGCAGGCTCGTGGATGAGGTGGCATTTGACCTGAGCCACAAGGGGTCCGTAGGACTGCACCCTGTCATGGGTGAAGGGAACTCGGTGAGAGCACCAAAGACAAAGGCCTGGGGTACACGGGGCAGGTGGGCCTCCTGTGACCCCAAGTGAGGAGCTGGAGGGGGACAGGAGGGGAGGCTGACGGGGCAGGGCAGGTGCTTCTAGGGAGCTTTGTGTGCTGTGCTAAGCAGCTCAGCTTTCTGCCCCGGGCAGAAAGGGAGGTTTGTAGCCAGGGAGGGACAGGTCTTGCCCAACGAGAAGCTACATAAAAATACTTGTCTTCTACGTTGTAAGTTCCTAAAGGCACGGTTCTAGAGACACATTCACCCTGAGGATCACTCAGATCGCAAGAGGGAGGTGTGAGCGGAATCGCCCTTAACCAAGAACCAGGATGTGTGGGCCCAGTTCCTGCTATGTCACCACGCAGGCCCCTCCAGGGCATCAGTTCCTTTATCTGCAATACAAGGGGGTGGAGCACTTCCAACAACCCTCCTAACCCCAACTCACACCCTGTGAGTCCAAGAACCCCGTGCCAACACCTCAACCTCCAAGGAGTGCTTATCACAGAGCCAGGCAGACATAGGAAGGCTCAGCCAGCCTTGTTGGGCTGCACGCATGGGGGAGGCAGAGCCAGCAGCCACTGACTGACCCAACCTCAACGGGAGCAGGGGGAGAGTGAGGGCTGCCAGGGGAGAGGCAGCTGGCTTGCTCAGGTAGGGCAGGGGGTTGGGGTGGAAAGGAAGTGAGCTACCCAGCCAGCTTCCTCCCAAACCAGCTCCAGGCCCAGGGCTGGGCATTTCACAAAAAGGCCAAAAGAGCTTTGTGAACATTTCCTGTCCCGCCCCAGCCCCTTTCCTGGCACTGATAGTCCAGCTCAGGGTTACCACACTGCTCACCCGTGAAGCAATCTTCCCACGGGAGCTGGGTATCTGGCCAGAAGCTGCCTATAAATGTTGGACACGCACGGCGCTGTCAAATCCCTCTGTGTGGCTCCTTGACTTGGGTAAGTGAGCTCTCAGCTTCCCCCACACACATCCCGACTCCTTCTTCACCTCCCTGCCACGACAGGCCTCCTCCAAGGCCTCCTCCTGGAACCCCTCCTCGACTGACCCACCCACTTGAAAATTCCCTCACACTTTCTGGGATCATATTCTGCTGGAGCCTCTTGTGCTCAAATGCCTTGCTCTTCTTTTCCTTCTGTGTTTCCCCTGTTGTTCCTACGTGCAGCTTGTGGGAGGTGTCAGCGGAGCTCAGCAGCCTCTTCTTCTAAACACCCAAACCCTCGCTGGTCCACTCCTCAGACAGAGTGCAGGAAGATGGCGGACCAGATGTCACAAATGGAATGCAGCATCGAGACCATCATCAACATCTTCCACCAGTACTCTGTGCGGCTGGAGCACCCGGACAAACTCAACCAGAAAGAACTGAAACAGCTCGTGATAAAGGAGCTGCCAAACTTCCTCAAGGTAGGCAGATGCCCCTGGCAGGCCTGGCGCAACCAGGGGCAGTCCGGCCTAAGGCTGGGGCATGGGGGTGCACTCTGCAGTGGCCAAGGAGGAAATTCCAACTCCTTCAGCCCAGCCTCCAGAGGCACCGGGCACCGTGTCACTGGAGTTGCTCCAAGTTAGAGAGCAGACTGACGGGTGGTGTATGCTGTGTGCGGGACCCCTGTCCTGGGCAGGAGTGCGTACTGACAAACAGGGACCCGCCGTTGGGACACACAGCAAAGATGTTGGCCAACAGGGAGCACAGATAAATCCAATGCCCGTTAGTGCCCCAAAGGACACATAAGAGAGAGTGCTGGGGGAGATTTGGGCTGGGTGGGGACAGCTGTCCACTGGTTGGGTGGACAAGGAGGTGACTTTTTGAGCTGACACCTGAATTGGGGAGGGAAGCAACTAAGGATGACCCACGGCAGAAGCGGAGAGGACACTGACCCTCAGCTAGGTCTCAGAGTGCAAAGGCTGAGGGGTTCCCTAACCCTAAGGGTCCAGAGTAGGAAATACATGCACCGGATGTACAAAAGCACCCTGTCAAGCAGTGGCGTGCACACAACACTCAGTAACATAATTAGCTTATTTCCCCGATCTGCAAATGACCAGGCAGTTCTAGGGGGAAGAAAAAGAAAGGAGGATTGGTCCCATCCGCTCTTTCAGTTTTCTTTACAAGTTTGGGGACTTTGGGGAAACAGAAGCCTGGACTAAGAAGAGTGAGGTGCCTGAGTCCCAGTCTCAGTTCCATTCCTGGGGCAGGGGGCAGCCCTCTCCGAAGCCCCATGCAGCTCAGGAGGCGACACAGGGGGGATGCTGACAGCTCTCCACTGGTGCAGACACTGGGAAGCAGGGTGCTGGATCAGGACAGGCTGCAGAGGGTACAGCCAAGAGCTGGTGGGGAGAGGTTCTCCTGGGTGTGACTCCTACACCTGCCCCGCCACCCACCTCTCTTGTCCAGCAGGGGGAGCTGAGACCCTGCCAAGCAGACGCTCCACGGTGACTCTGCCCAGGGACAGGAGGAAATGTGCAGAAGAGAAGGCTGTGGCGAGGCGCTGCAGGGGTGGGAAGGGCCTGGGGCTGATCGGGGCACCCACCGTGTCTGGGGAGGGGACTCAGCCGAGCCTCCCCAGCCAGTGGGTGGGGCCGACTGTAGCCCGCACCCTCCCCCTCCTGCCCTCCCCCCAGCACACTTCATCACACCCTTTGGGGTCGATGGGGAACATACCTTGCTCTTTAGCACAAGACACCAACCATCTTGTTCTCCTCAGATAAGTCCCCCTCCGTAGCTTGGAATGAGTGTCGCCAATGAGTACCCTAGAGAGGGAAGGGAGAGGTGGGAGAAGGGGAGGGAGCGGGACAGACAGGTGGAAGGGCCGGGACAAGCCCGGGCTCATGGCCACTCTCCAGCTCCCAAGCCTTGTCAATCTGCACGAACTAGTTCCCCTTTCCTGAGACAGTTTCCTCAAGGAAGATACCCAAGTCTACCTGTTAAGCTTGTTATAAACACCAAATGAGGTGACATTTCGGTTCATACTAATTATGTGACCTCAAGCAAGTCACTTGATCTCAGTTCCTCTCTTGTAAAATGGAGAGAATCGTAGTGGTCAGGTTATGTCCAGAATAAATCAGCAAGCGTCCAGCACATGTCCAGCATCTGCTAGACTGTGGGCATCAGTCAATGGTCATTTTTAATTTTTTAACTGAGGCCTAGGAGCCAGGTTTCCCCGTGCCTTTGCCCGGGGTCATTGGCTGAACTCCCTGTCCCCAGCGCTGGCCACACCCAGCCCTAACTGCCCTGTTGCCCCCACCCACAGAAGCAGAGGAAGAATGACAATGCCATAAACAAGATCATGGAGGACCTGGACACAAATGGAGACAAGGAGCTGAACTTCGAGGAGTTCTCCATCCTAGTGGGTAGGCTGACGTTCGCCTCCCACGAGGAGATGCACAAGACCGCCCCTGAAGGAGAAGGCCACAGCCACGGGCCAGGCTTTGGGGAAGGTGGCCAGGGCCACTGCCATAGCCACGGTGGCCACGGCCATGGCCACGGTGGCCACGGCCATGGCCACAGCCACTAATCGGGAGGCCAGGATACCCTGCCCCTGCCCAACTAGGGCCACAGAGAAGCCAAACTGCCTTAGCTGGGGGATTGGGGAATGGGGGGCAAAATAAAGTCTTCCTCCAAGCCAGCACTCTGCGTGCTTCTTCCACAACCCCCTTCCCAACCTGTCCTTCCGAGGGCCTGGGTGGTACACGGCCCTGCCCCTTAACTGCTCAACCCCTTCATCTGGTAATAACAAAATGAGAAGCCACAGTAACGTGGGTCTGTTTTAAGCCCCCTGGACTCACTTCCCTAACCATTTCCTCACCTCTGACCTCAGGCCCCACTACTCACCTCAGTCTAGCTCAGGACTTCCCTGTACTGTCAAATTGGCCCTCATTACCACAGGAAGCAAAAGGTCCTCTCGACATGCAGGCCACCCCCCACCCAGCCCTGACCCCCACCTTCACCCAGTGCTGTCCACCATCTTCCACAACCATCTGTCGTCTCCTAAGAGACCTCGTTCCTCTGGAAGTTACCCAGAGGTGCACCTAGATGGGCTGTGTCTAACAAAGGATACTGGATTGGGTGTGTTTGCCCATAAATTGAGTTCTGAATCCATGGGAGCAAATCGGTGTCTCTTCACAGACCTAGCATCCTCATCATGGATGGGCACTGGGGCAGGTGCAGACACAGATGACAGTGGGGGAGTCTGACCCATGCCCACCCAGTGCCAGCAGGATGGAGAGAGAGAAGAGCCCTACCTGCTGGATGGAAGAATGAGCTCCAATCATGTCCCTGCAGCTATAAAGCTCAACCCCTACCATGAGGAGGTTGGACTTCAGGTCCAGAGATCCCTGCACAAACGAAGAAAGTGAGACAGAACGGAGAAGGGACCAGTCCAAGGCCATAAAGTGGTGCAGATGCTCAAAGTAGTGCAGAAGGGCGCCTGGGTGGCTCTGTTGGTTAGGTATCTGCCTTCAGCTCAGGTCATGATCCCGGGGTCCTGGGATCGATCCCCGAGTCAGAATCCCTGCTCAGCGGGGAGCCTGCTTCCCCTTCTGCCTCTGCCCCTCCACCTGTTCGTGCTTGCTCTCTCTCTCTCTCTCTCTCTCTCTCTCTCTCTCTCAGAAAGAAAGAGCTCAAGTGGGTGGGGCGACAGGCAGAAGGAAAGGGAGAAGCAGTCCCAGGACCCTGGGATCATGACCTGAACCGAAGGCAGACCCTTAACCGACTGAGCCACCCAAGCACCCCAATAAATGAAATCTTTAAAAAAAAAATAGTTCAGAGACAAAAGGACCTCAAATCCCATCTTCTCCATGGGCTGGCTGTCCCGGCTCCTTCCCCACTGCTGAGCAGGAAGAAGGAGAAGGTCAGGTTTCCACTGCCCCACACTGGCTGGCTGTACCTGGGTCCCAGGCTGTCTGCAGGCGGACTGTGCAGGCCTCTATTCTAAGCGTCCAGGGGCCTCTGCTGTGGGTACAGAGATTTGATGGCTCCCACTTGAGGGCATAAGGGTGAGGGTGTTTCCAGGAACTGCTCCAGGCTGTGTGAGCTTGGGGAGCAGAGTTTAGAAGCCCCCAGTCCCTTCCCTGCCTGACTTAGGGAGCTGACAGCTGGGGACACTCACCTTCTGATAGACCTTCTCCCTGATCTTCATGGCCGGGGAGGAGCCACCTTATGGATGCAGCTTCGTAGGAGAAAGAGAACCAGTCTGGGAGTCGGGAGCCCTGGGGATGCCCCGGGGTAGGGCAGGCACCCCCACCCCCCTGCCCACCCTCCCTTTTCACAATGTGCCATAAATATGTTTGTGGCTCTGCCTCCCCATTAGACTGTGAACTCCATGGGGGCCAAGTCTGCGGCATCTGCTTACCCCTGCTTTATCCCCAGCACGCAGAGAGGTGGCTGATACCTGCAGCTTCTCAACAGATACTGACTGTACAGATGTTCTAAGGTTTCCCACATGCTCCCCTCTCATGGGTGGTGTGGAGAAAAGAGGGATTAGAACTGGTAGATGGAAGGCTTCTGGATATCATGAGTCTCAAACTGGAAGGTGGAGGGCAGCAAGGTGATGGAACCCTGAAGACCCCCCCCCCACCCTCCCGCCCTCCTGCTTTATTCAGTCATACCAGCCTTTATCTGTTGCACACTAGAAGCTTATTTAAACCCAACCTGCCCCACCCCCATGCTTGATTGACGCTCTCCAACGTCCCCAGCAGCTGGTGGCCTAGCCTGAACTCCTGGAAAGAGAGTTTCCTAATGTGGCACTGACACTTGGAAGGTTCTTCATCACACCAAGCCAGAATTTGTCTCCTTGTGCCTGCCGGGTATGAATCCTAGTTTCCCTCCCACATCTTTGGGGACACAGAGTAAATCTAACCCCTTCCAACCATGCAGCCACCCATCCACTTCTTCAAAGCGTTTTCCCTTTTCCCTAAATGATATCCAGGCTTTCTCCGGCCTCCTCACCTTTGCCCCAGGAATGCTCTCACCACCCTGGGGTCTCCAGCAAGTCTCTTAGGACCTGTAAAGGCCCAGAGCCTCTGTCACTGTCATCCTGACGATGTCCCTGACCACCATCTTCTGCAAACATGTAGGGGCTTACCCCTCCAGGCCCGTGGAACTCTCTGATACTTCAACCATTGCACTTCTAATACAGACTTGGAAGCCCTTATCAAGTCTGATGATGGCCCTGAAGGCAGAAATTATGACTCATTTGCCTCAAATCCTCAGGTGCCAGAATGAAGCACTACAGCTGAGCAAGTGAAAATAGGGTGGTCCTAGGGTCCTGGGGAGCCGGAGGGGTTGCTGAAGAGGGCAGAGCAGCTGAGGGACAAGATGGCAGGGGACAGAGCTTCATAGATGCCAAGAGTTTTCCCTTTTGCCTTCTCTCTGCTAGCTCAGTCTGGGAGTAGGACATAGTTCTAGACTCCAGGGGAAGGTCTGACAGTAAGCCACTTTTACAGAGCCCTGTGGGATTTTAGGAGAACTGGTGAAGGTGATTTAGCCTCCTCCATCACATTAGCCCCTTCCATTCCAAAAAAAAAAAAAAATTGGTTCTGTAAATAATCCTAAAAGTTGTATGGAACCACAAAAGACCTTGAATACCCAAAGTTATCTTGAGAAAGAAGAACAAAGCTGCAGGCATCACAGTCCCAGATTGTAGACTATACCACAAAGCTGTAGTAATCCAAACAGTACAGTACTGGCACAAAAATAAACACATAGATCAATGAAACAGACTAGAGATCCCCAAAATAAACCCACGATTATATGGTCAATTAATCTTCAACAAAAGAGGCAAGAATATACAACAGGGAAAGGACAACCTCTTCAATAGATGGTGCTGGGAAAACTGGACAGCTGTATGCAGAGGAATGAAACTGGACCACTGTACACAGAAATAAACACGAAATGGATTAAAGACCTAAATGTGAAACCCAAAACCATAAAATTCCTAAAACATAGGCAGTAAACTCTTGGACATCAGCCTGAGCAATATTTTTCTGGATATATCTCCCCAGGCAAAGGAAACAAAAGCAAAGATAAAACTATTGGGACAACATCAAACTAAGAACGTTTTGCACAGTGAAGGAAACAGTCAGCAAGACAAACGCAACCTACTGAATGGTAGAAGATATTTGCAAATGGCATATCTGATGCAGATTAATATCCAAAATATATTAAATAACTCATACAACTCAACACCCAAAAAAACAAGTGAATTTTTAAATGGGCCAAGAACCTGAATAGACATTTCTCCAAAGAAGACATCCAGATGGCCACCAGACACATGAAAACATGCTCAGCATCACTCGGCATCAGGGAAATGCAAATCAAAACCACAGTGAGAGATCACCTCACCCCTGTCAGAATGACTAAATTAAAAAAGAGAAGAAACAACAAGTGTTGGTGAGGATGTGGAGAAAAAGGAACCCTCGTGCACTGTTGGTACGAATGTAAATTGGTACAGCCACTGTGGAAAACAGTGTGGAGGTTCCTCACAAATTAGAAATAGAATCACCATGATTCCATTTCTAGGTATTTACCTGAAGAATACAAAAACAGTTATTCAAAAAGATATACACACCCCTATATTTATTGCCACATTATTTACAATAGACACGGTATAGAAACGACCTAAATGTCCATCCATAGACGAACAGATGAGGAAGATGTGGTGTGCATACACAACGGAGTATCACTCAGCCACAAAACAGAATGCAATCTTCCCATGTGTAACAAGGATGGACCTAGAGGGTATTATGCTAGGTGAAATAAGTCAGACAGAGAAAGACAAATAGCATATGATTTCACATACACGTAGAATCTGGCCAGACACTTCACAATGCTCCGAACGTGCTGGCGGGGGAGGGGGGGCGCACAGTGCTGATAAAGAAGGCCTATGTCATGAAGAAGCCCAGGCCAGCAGGGCAAACAACACAGCTCCTCAAATGCTTTTAATGTGGAAAATGAAAGGCTGGAGAAGGTAAAGTTTGGTGGGACTTCGAGGGAGGAATGTGACCTTTGAGCAGAGACTGGAAGGGCAAATATTAAGACCCATGTCACAATTGCAGGCATCCTCGGATAAACATGCAGGAGCTCAGAATGAGGCCTGAAAGTGGGCAGGTGTGGGGTCTGATCAGGAACGAGGAGCCTGGGGGTGGGAGAGGCAGAGGTGAGCCACCGTCTAGGCCTGGAGCTTGCACTCTCCGCAGAACGGAGGGCAGGAGCAGTGGGGCTTTTAGGGAGGGATGTGAATTACTCTCTCTATCTGTGGTTTAGGGGATGGATTTGGGGTGAGAATGAGCTGGCGGGCCTGGGCCAGTGAGGAGGCTGCCGGATAGTCTGGTGGGAGCTAAGAGAGCCCAAGATGGCACTTCTCAGAGAAGACAAGTCCAGCCAGGATCTGCACATACGCAGGGCCCATCTCAGCCAGACAAGCCTGCCCCCCACACCCTACAGGATAAGGAGGGTGATTCTGTACTGTTTCCCAAGACCTCAACAGGAAGAAAGGACTCCGCTTTCACCACCCTGGTGAGGCAATTTTACACAACCCTGACACAAACCGTGCTCTGAGGAAAACTCCAGAATCCAACCTCCACGCCCACCCGTGCCCTCCCCAAAGTTGCTGTAGAAAGCCCTGTGTCATGGATTTTGACATTCCAATTACCAAAGTAACAGCAGAGCTGAAACAGATGGTTGCTCAAGTCCTGTTGCCTCTTGGAGCTTGGGCCTGGAACAGTCCCTCTACCCCAGGACCCCAGTTGGCTCCATGGCCTGATTGGGCCCCAAACCCTGTCTCAAAGATCCCCTCACACACACAAGACACAGGGAACATGAGCACCTGGGAGGACCAGCTGGCCTCTTCTTGGGAGCACCCCCATGTTTTCCCATTTTCGCCCATGTACCCAGAATTGTCATGTGCAGATCAGAGAGACAGGGGACTGTTGCCAGGGCCTAAGGGAGCAGCATGGGGCCCAGTTCCAGTCCACCCCTCCTCTCCTCCTCCCACCTCCCCCCGCCCCTACTCCAGGCTGCACACTCCTCCCTCCATCAGTCTACATTCTCTCTCTGAGTCTTCTCCTCTCTTGCTGCTTTCTGCCCTCCTGGTCTCGGGGGTGAGGTACAGTGCAGCAAGGAGCTGGGATGCTTCCAGGAAGGGCAATGCCTTTGAGAAGTAGCTCAGGGTCATATCTAGCCAGGGATGACTCCTCCAAAGCAGAACATGTGCAGCTTTGGAAGCAACTGTTAATAGTGGGGGATGAGGGTCTTGAGCCTGGAAAAAAGAAGCAAGGGGGAGGTCATGACAACTGCCTTCAAATATTGCTGAGGTCGGGGGAGAGAGGAGTCCACTCCATCACAAGACCTCCAAAACCCGCTGTGATGGGGCCCCCATCCTCCCCACCACCACCACCACAAGCATCTCATTGCTTTTTTGGACCAGCAGCTCATGCTGTCAGTTAGAAAACACTAACTCGATTCCACTAAACCAACAGGCAGGGCCTCCCTGGGGAAGCAGTGATGGAAATGAGGCTAGATAGCAAGTCTTGGAAAATTTCTGGTGGGTTTTAATCAGGTAAGTGACGGAGTATGATTTGTGTTTGGAGGCCATCAGACTGCTGTGTGGAGGAGGGTCGGGGTCCAGAGTAGAAGTGTGGGGAGCAGCTAGGAGGCTGTGGCACTGAGCCCAGTCTTCATATCGAATACAGAATTAGGTCCCTGCCCTCCAGGAGCCCTCAGCCTAATGGGGGCAACAAACACCCAAATAGATATTTTCAATATCATGGTGTGGGCCAAAGAAAAGCTAAGGTGGGCAATAACCACAGGTGTCCTGGGGGCACAGAGGAGCCACCTTCTGCCTGTTTTCTTGGCGTGGGTGGAGGCAGAAAGAGAGAGAGAAAAGACCAAGGTAAGCACCCGCAGATTAATGCCAAGGTGAGTTTTGAAAGGGCAAGAGCTGAGCTGCTGTGTGCCCAGCACTGTGTTGGCTAGTCAGAGAAATCAGAGAAGCATAGTCTAGTTTGCTTTCTTCTGACCTGATAACTTTTTATATTGGCCACGTTAAAATGTTGAGCCTTAGTCATTTTTGCACTAAGCTCCTGGTAGCCATCCCATTGAATTACATCCTTTCCTGATTTCCAAAGTCCCAATATGCACGTTGGCTTGGCTTGGCTTGGCTTGGCTTGGCTTGCAGCGTGCCAATGGCCGGCCTGACATGTCTTTCTGAAGGGCAAGGTGTTGCACCCAAGACAGTGGTTTTGCTGTGCCTTATCGAATAATGACACCTTTGCCCAGAGCACTCTGTCAGACTAATCCTGATGGTCAGGCAAGCCCCAGAGTTCCATGAATCTACTGTGGATGGGAGGGTGAAAACATGTGAGGGATGTGAGGGGGTGAGCTCCCCGGCAGATGCAACAATTGGGTTGGGTCTTGGTGGGCAAGCAAGAGATCTGGATCTCAGTGATCTGGTGCCTAAAACAGAGTAGATGCCTTAAAGGGGCAAGAGGCCACTTCAGACAAAGAGGACAATAGCCCAGCAGGTGCAGAATCCAAAATGTCTGACAGTTCACAAGGAAACTGGAGAACGTTCCAGAACGGCTAGAGACCAGAACCCAGAGTGGTGTGCAGGAGGCTGATGCCAAGATGCTGCAGAGAATGGGTCCAGTCTCTCGGTCCTGCGGTTCTGACAGTCCTTTGTGTTCGACCGCTTGATCGCTCCGCACTGTTCTCCTTGCTTGCACTCTGGGGTCTGCCTTCTACAATTTCTTCTCCACAAAGGCAGCCAGAGTGATCCTTTTGAAACATAAATGAAATCATCTCGCTCCCTTGCTCTAGTCCACCCAGTGGGTCTTTAGCACACTTAAAATCCAAAGTCTGCCCCAACGTCTGTGAACCCCTGCTCCCTGCTTCACAGAGGTGCACGCCACCTGCCCCTCCCCACCTCGGTTCCTGCATGTTGCCTTTTAGGCTGTTTTTTTTTTGAGCAGGTCAAGTGTGTGCCCACCTCAGGGCCTTGGCCTCTCTCTGCCCAGAACTCTTGGCCCAGATATCTGCAAGCTGCTCTCCTTCCTCTCTTGGATTTCTGCCCAAATGCATTCTTCCAGCATCATACTAAGCCCATGTGCCTCTCCTTTCCCTTCCACCCCAACCTTACTTCCCTCTTCAGCTTTCTTCATACCACCTATCATTGCCTACCCTTGTATCATAGGATGTGCTTTTATTTGTTTGTCTGTTTGTTTGCTATCCCTCCCCAGTAGAACACAAGCCCCAGGTGGACAGGGTTTTGTGTTTTTTGGTCTCTGGCTCTCACAGATGTTCAGTCAATATTAGTTGAATGAATGAATAAAGGAGCCAAACAGTGGACATTTAATAGTTGGTGAACAAATGGACAGACATATAAGGGGGGGGGGTCCCAAGGCTCTACATGAGGTCTGTCAGAATCGCATGGGTGAGGTATGCTCCACTTTGGGGACCGTGGACATGGAAAGAAAGAAAGTGCACACTATTAAGAACTTTTTGAGAACACATTTATTAACTCTCACTTCCCGCGTGCAGGGCTGGGCTTCAGTGATTACAAGGAGAGATCTTCTTGGGAACGTTGCTGGAGAAAAGCCCCTCAGAGCTTCCTATTCTTTGTGGATATCATCATGGGCAGTCAGTAGCACATTGACTATGAGAGATACAAATTTTTTAAAGCTGACCTCTCCATCTTTATCAGCACCCAGTTCTTGGAATATTTTGTCAATGGTAGCTTGTTCTTTGGTGTTCTAGAAGGGGACAACAGAGACAGTGAGCTCAGACGCTTCCTCCCCTTTCTCCAGGCCTCTCATCCCTCAGAGCTCAGCTCAGGGAGGCCCAGGGACCATCGGCTCATTCACCAAAACTGTGTTGAAGAATCCAACGTGACAAAACAGAAAACAGAGGGAAGCAGCTATCATGAGCTACCCTAGAGCCACACAAGTCTCAACCTGGAAGGTCTCTGTAGCTCACTAATCCCCACAGGTGAGGGAATAATCCCAGAGAGAGAGGTGCATAGAGCCTGAGGTGCCAGAGTGAGTTATGGAGAGAGGGAGGCAGACCCCCCACCCAACAGCTCAAGAGAGCATGCTCGGGCTGACCCCAGCCCAGCCCTTCATTGGGCGAGTTTGGATGCGAGGGGCATCACCTACCCGGAGGGTGTTTGGAAGTTCCCTTCTGATCAGCTGCGTCATCTCACTATTGGAAAGCTTGTCATAATGCCCCACTCGGACTGAGTACTGGTGGAAGACATTGATGATCCCCTCCAGATGGTCCTCCAGCTTAGTCATCTTCTCAACCTTCAGGAGACACGGAAGGTCTGGGGTAGTTCCTCTCCCGCCCACCCCCATCCCCCTCTCTCCTCACAAGGGATGACTTCCCCCCCATCTGCTTTGCATTCTCTCTGTTCTGATCTGTGGTGAATGTGTCATTTGTAGATAGGCTGGGGGGGGGGGGGACATGTAATGCTGTGTAAAGTCTAAAAGAATCAGCCCCCATTGCCAGAGTGTTCCATGTCCCCCCATGTCCTAAGGAGTATAATTCAGAGGGTGCCATTGCACTCAAGCACACCCAGGAAAGTTTGGGTGGCTGGCCAGGCTGTTCCCTTTCCCCAGGTGACGGCACTTTGGCCACAGGTCTCCTACAGACAGTCACCAGCCCCTTCCACCTTCACCACCCCTATGTCCTGAGACTGGGTCTACCTAACACAGCAAGGGCTGGTCTCCTGGAGTCCAAGATGCAGTCAGTCGGAAGTGCTCTGGCAAGCAGAAGGTTGTGGCTTCCAACAGCCTACAATCGCTACCTGCAGTCACTACCCTGTGCACCTCCCATAGCCAAGGACAAGACACTTACCCTTCAGTGTGCAGGAGAAAAGCCAGCGCTGGTGAGGAGTACTGAGCCAGGGAGGTTTTTATAATGCACTCCAGGCTTCATCTTCAGCCTCAAGTGAAGAAATCTCTGATTCATCATGAAGCAATTGCTAGACAATGGTTTTTGCTCAACAGAAATTTCAAACCTGTTGCTTTGACTTGCAATGTGAGCCCCCCAGATTGCACCCATGGCACACGCCACCCCCGATCAGCCTGACACAGACCCCCAATCCCACCACCCCACCCAAGGGGCCCTCAGCTCTGGGGCAGGACCCAGCCTTCAGGTTTACCTCTGTCCCCTGAGCTAAAGTGTGGCCTTTTACTAGGAAACCCTAGTAACGGGAACTCTAGGAACAGGTTTTGCCCTCTGGATGGCGCCTTCCTGGAAAGGGAAGGACTGGGGAGAGCTGTTTGCTGAGTGTCTATGACAACAAAAACGGTAACAATAATAAAAACCATCAAAGTGGACATGTATTCCTGGAACAGAGAAAGGGCACTGAGCTCACAGTAATATATCAAGAAAGGTTCATCAATTGTAAAAAATGTATCATATTCATATAAGATATTAATCATGGGGAAATCGTGTGCAGGTATTTGGGAGCTGTCTACAGTGTCTTCTCAACTTTTCCATAAATCAAAAACTGTTCTAAAAACCTTAAGTCTCTGTGTTTTACAAAGTGAGCACAGGGGTGCCTGAGAGGCTCAGTCATTAAGCGTCTGCCTTCGGCTCAGGTCATGATCCCAGGGTCCTGGGATGGAGTCCCACATCGTGCTCCCTGCTCAGCGGGGAGCCTGCTTCTCCCTCCCGCTCTGCCTGCCACTCTGCCTACTTGTGCTCTCTCAGTCAAATAAATAAAATCTTTTTAAAAAATAAAATACTTGCAATTTTTCTCTAAGTTTGGAATTATCAAACTAAATTACATCACATTGAAATTATATCAAAATTTAGAATTACCCATATTAGTTTCAGGAGCATCACCAAAAAGAGTCCAGTTTCCCCATGTAAGACACCTTTTTATAATTTTTGCAAAGGCTAAAAGAAAAATAAAATAAAGTTACCCAAGAAAGTACTCATGACAACTCTTTTAGTCACACCCAAGAAGTGGGAAGAGGCACACCCAGAGCTTAAGCTGGAGCAGGGTGACCAGAAGTGGCAGGATGGTAGCCATCAAGCTGGGTTTAGATCCCAAGTCAGCCCAGAGCCTGGTTCTGAGTAGACAGCAAATAAGAGTGTCCTGCCCTCGTGAGGCACTTTCTGTACAGCTGCCATCCCTAAGAGGGAAATGAACTCCCACGCAAGCAGGGAGAGAAGGGGGTTGAGGGGAGTGCCATTGCTTTAAAGGATGGGAGGCTCTGGGTCTAAAGGGACTCCATCCCTGGAGATGGGGAGAGAGCCTTGCATGGTCTCGAGCCTCTGAGGGATGGTGAGGAAAAAAGGGAACCTGACAAACACTTCCCTTGCTTTTGTATCCGCTAGCTTAGCCACTGGCTGGGCAGGCCCGGGGGAAGCAGCCGAAGCAGGGCAGACGTGTCCCAGCCCTTCCCGAGCTCACCCTGGGGGGAGTCAGAGTGAGAGCAGGCTCCCTGGTAAGACAGAGACAAGAGCACCACGGAGGCAGAGCTGTTGCTCTTTTTTGTTTTTAATTTGAAATTATTTTTATTATATGATAACATTTTTCCTTACATTTCTACTTCAGGGATTTGTCTCCTACCTTTTGCACAGTTGTCTACTGGATGTCAGGGGTGGGAGTTTGGCAAATTTTAAATTTTAATTGAATTGCAGTTGTCATACAATACATTCGTTTCGGGTGTACAACACAGTGATCCTGCAATTCTATACCTTGCTCAGTGTTCACCACAGTAAGAGTGGTTACCACCTATGACCATGCAACATACTACAATATTATTGACTCTATTCCCTATACTGTACTTTTCATTCCCATGACTCACTTTTTCTTTTTTTTTTTAAGATTTTATTTATTTATTTGACACAGAGAGACACAGCGAGAGAGGGAACACAAGTAGGGGGAGTGGGAGAAAGAGAAGCAGGCTTCCCGCGGAGCAGGGAGCCCGATGCGGGGCTCGATCCCAGGACCCTGGGACCATGACCAGAGCCGAAGGCAGACGCTTAACGCCTGAGCCCCCCAGGCGCCCCTGACTCACTTATTCTATAAGTGGAAGTCTGTACCTCATATTTCCTGACACCTAGTTCACCCAACCCCCCACCCCCTCCCCTCTGGTAACACCACTTTGTTCTCTGTATTTATGAGACTGTTTCTATTTTTGTTTGTTTGTTCATTTGTTTTGTTTTTTAGATTCCACATACAAGTGAAATCTTATGGTATTTATCCTTCTCAGACTGACTTATTTCCTTTAGCATAAGACCCTCTAGGCCCATCCTTGTTGTCACAAATGACAAAATTTTATTCTTTTCCATGGCTGAATACTATTCATTGTAAATATATACCACATCTTACTGATCCATTCACCTGTCACTGGAAACTTAGGCTGCTTCCATGTCTTGTCTATTGTAAATAATACTATTTGCAATAAATACAGGGGTGCATGTATCTTTTCAAATTAGTGTTTTTGTTTGTTTGACCAAATAAGTTTCCATCTTTATCCTAGTTTTGGCAAGCAAAGCGTCAACTTACAGAAGATTTTTTAAGTCTACGGGGGAAGGAGGCTAAGGGGAGGGAGACCTCTCCCTAAGTGGTTCTGGGTCAAATCCTTTCAAAAAGGATCCCAGGGTTTTCAGGAAATGAGACACCAATTCCTCTATACCTTTCCCCATTTTCCCATCATAATCCCCGAAATTGGCAGTTAGAAAGAGTTAGAAAGGGGTTTCAGGTTAGACAAGGGTGACCACAAGCAAAGCACCAAAGGAGGAAGAGAGTTTAACAAGGCCTCCAAAATGCAGACTCCCCTGCATGCTTGTGTTAGCCCAGTTACCACGACAACATGAACTGAAAGGGGCAACAGAGCCCCAGGGCCCCACATGGGCACCACTGAGGTCTAGACCTGGACCCAGGTTTCCCATGCAGTACGCCCCTGCAGCAATGGGCTAGGTTCAACCTTAAAACTGCATGGCCGGGCTTCAGCAGCCACACCTTAGAGCCATGAGAAGCAACTGCTCTAGGGGAACAACTGAGTGAGACCCCAGCTCCCTGCTCCCTTGGCATGTAGAAGTAGAACAGCTCCCAACAATGGAGCAAGGATGCCCCTGGGGTGTTTGGACATTTCAAGGGTAGGGGAAGCCACAAGAGGAGAAACTAGACAACTGAAGCGGAAAAGAATACGTGTGATGGTATTTTTATCCTGAAGGGTTGAATGATGTCACAGCTGTTATTTTGGAAACCCATCCAGGTTACTCAGCAGCACGGGCTACTTGCTTCTCCAGAATTAAAGCTGTGGTCCTGGTAGGAAATCAGGTGGGGACATCTATCCAAGGCCCATGCTGCCTTTCTTTTTTCTTTTTCAGGTGAAATTAACTCCATTATTCTACACCTTTACCGAAGTATAATTGATATCCAAAAACTGCACGTATTTAATGTGTAGAGTTTGATGAGTTCGAACATGTGCACACACCCATGACACCGTGACCATACTCAAGGTAATAGATACATCCACCACCTGCAAGTTTTCTTGTGTTCCTTTGTCTTATTTTTGGTTTTTGTGGTAAAAACACTTAACACTAGATCTACCCTCTTAATAAATGTTCGAGGACACAATACCATGTTGTTAACTACAGGCCGGCAGATATCTAGAGCTTCTCCATCTTCGGTAACTGTAACTTGACACCGGTTGAACAATGATGGCACGACCTCCCCACAAGGACTGCGGGATGCTTGCTTTTATTTGGTTTTCTTTCCCTCCCTTTGCTACTACATTCCATATCATTTTGAAACATACAAAAGACTACATGAGGCATCTAAGTTCATTATAAACCAAAATAAAGCACAAACACCTGTGAATCTACAGGATGCTTTTAGTCCCCGGGACAAGCACCTGGTGACTGGCAAAATATTCCAGAGAGCAGAGAAGGAAACTAAAGAAGTTTTGTTTGCTCCATAAGTTAATTCTCCGACAGCCCCAGAGGAGGTAGCAGAGTGATCAGATGTGCTTCAAGAGTGATTTTTTACCATCTGCACCTTAGACTGAATTTTTTTTTTTAAGGATGCGAAATCTCTTCTTGGAAGAGGGGCTGGCCCACAGTGCCTGGGTGCGGTGGGTGGGGGTGCCAGGAATGAAGACACCCTGTGACTCTGAGCAAACCCCCAGGGCAAGTGGTGGGGCCAGTAGGTGCCCAAACAATGTTGTTCTTAACATTACTGCCCCAGGATCAGGCATTCCATACAGGATTGGCTGAAATTTGTAAGAGTGGCAGACATTAGAGAAAAGGAGAAATGAAGGAGGTCATGAGACACCCTGCAGGATCTTCAAGGGCTTCATGTGGAGAAAGCCCAATGGAGCACAAGGGAGTCTGGACCAGGCCCAGTCATGGGGGAGCCAACCCTTCACAACCCTTCACAGCACTGAGGGCTAATTCCAGAAGGGCAGGAGAAGGCTTTGGTCCACTGCAAGAAGGAAAAGACAGAGGGACACAGTTCACTTGAGAAAGCAGCTAAGGGCCCTATTACAGGCCAGGACACCAAACTGAGGCTTGAGGTCCACTCAGGACATCAATCCAAGAAAAAAAAGAACATCAATCCAGTAAGAACTTCTAAAGTTCCGAAGGTCTCAGAAGGCACTATTTATGAGACAACCTCCAAGGGCCTTGAAAAAATAAAATGACCACCCTTTCACTTTCCCCGTGGAGAAGGTGGCCATTTTCCAGTGCCCTGGGCCCATTCTGTGAATCTGCCTTTAGCATTCCAGAGACTAAGGCTCATGTGCATAGGAGATAAGAGTGTGGAGCTCCTCCTTCCACAAGGATTCAACTTAGTTAATACGAGGGCTTCCTGCTGCCCACAGCAGCAGAAACACTAGGGGAAGGTGATAAAAACTCAGGTCAAGGGAGAGGCGGCCAGACACCTCTCCCATGGCCCTCCAAAAGGAAGTCAGTAGAGTTCTCCCCTCCCCCAGGCTGCATCCTACTGCAGAGAACAAGGGGAAGAAAAAAGAAGAATCCCTCAGCAGGGATCAAGGGCCATCCCTTCCCAGCCTCCTCCTGCAGGAGCCCCAGAACTGGGGAAGTCCATAACCCTGTGGGTGAGACGATGCAGGTGAAGACTTGCACTGCGTGTGAATCCCATACCACTGGCTCAGAGCCTGTACCAGGAGCTGTCCATCCTCTGGGCCAGCCAGGCCCATCAGAGACTCCACCAGACTGAGTGGGAGCCCAGACAGAGCAGATGTTGGGGGTTTTGTGTCACTACAAGTAATTACTGCCCTGCAGATGATGGCAGGAAATCTGCTCCTCACTCAGGTTCCCCTGTAGGGTTCCTGGGGGGTCCCCCACCCTCACTGTGAACTGGTTTTCAGTAAGGCACATCATTTCTTTTTCTTTCTTTTCTTTTTCTTTTTCTTTTTTGGAATCAAACCCTTGGACAGCACAGAATGAGCAAAATACTCAAGGAAAAAGAAGGCAAGCAAAGTGTTTTTTTAATTTTTTCAAAAGTTAATTCTCTGTGCGACCCAGGGCAGATAACAGAAAAGGGAAGTGCATCAGAAATTAATTTTGAGGTCCCAACCTCAGACTGAATTTCTAAATTTCTGAACCTTTTGCTAGAGGAGGCGACTCAAGAGTAGCAATGTCTCCAGAGTACTGGAGTATAGCACCATCTATCCTGCTTCTAGCCTGGGAGCTCCAGATGCAGGTGGGGGAAAGGCTATGGAGCCTGCAGAGAAAACTAAAACATACCAGCAAGTGAGTGTGTTTTCTGGTAGTGACACTGATAGTCTCAGGGAAGAACTAAGTCCAACTTGGCTGGGGCAGGTACCTAAAAATTCTGCAACAGTAGCAGTTATTCAGAAAAAGAAATGGAGGAGGCAATGAAATGCAGAAATGGGAGTGCTCTGCAAGGGTTTCATTTACTTCATGTAGCCAGTGCCTCCAGAGTTCACATGACTTCTCATTTATGTTTTCTAGTCTTATAACACTGGCTAGGGCCTCCAGTACAATTACTCAGTAGAAGTGCTACCAGGGGGATCCTGTCTTCTGCCTGTCTTTAAAGAGAAATGTCTAATGTTTTTCCATTAAGTATGATATTAATGATTTGGTCCTGATAGATATACTTTATCATGGAGGGTTCTAGGACCAAAGTAGAAAAGGAACCCGGAGCCTACTATTTTGGTCAGTTATTTTGCTCTAGCAAAACACAATGCTGAGGAAGCTGAACTGGATGGAAGCTTTGCAGGGGCTAGGTTGATGAGGAGCCTCCATATGGGCTTTGGCTACAGGGTAGCTCCATGCTTTCAGCTGTAAACTAGGCCTGTTCACAAGGAAGAGGAGAAGGTTCCTGCCCACTGAAAGAAGGATGGCTACAGACCATTGGAAAGAGTTACTGAAGGTCTACGCCCTGACCTGAGCAGCCAGTTCAGACCTCAATTTTGCAAATCAGAGAATTATTCACATGGGAGTTTCCACAGCTCTTAAGACTGGAAGGAAGGCTCCCCACCTCAGGAAGAAGGGAGAATTGTCACTGGGACAGCCCCTAAGAGCTTAGGGAAGTCAAGATGCTAATCTTCTTGTTCTATTGATGTCTGCAGGATTGCTCACACCAGGAAAAAAACCTACAGTAATTCAGGCTCTGAGGCATGCCTGGTGATGTCCCGGACAGAGGAGAGGGGCCCAAGTGAGAAGTTCATTCCAGCACCGGCTGTGCCTTGTTCCTCACCCTGGATGGCAAGAGACCCTGCAGCAGACGAGTACAAAAACACCAGAAAACACAGAGGAAGGGCTGCCCTGTGCACACTCAGGATAGAAACCCACTAGAAGAGAGCATTTTGGGGTCTTAACCAGGGTTTCCCTTCTGGAGACAGCCAGGGATCCAAACCTATAGCTCTGCCACTTGCCAGATTAATAAATTCTGTCACAGATTTTAACTTCCCTGAATCTCCTCATATGTAAAATGGAAATAGTAATTACCTCTCTCATAAGGTTGTAATGAGAAATGAATAAGATAAACTATCATAAAGTCTAGTGCTAAAAAGCAAAATTATCAACAAATATAGTGGGCACATGTCAAAATTCTTGTTTTAATTTCATTAATGAGAGAATCAGCAGAGATTTTTGAAAGCTGATTTGAAGAGTATTCAAGGATATATACGGTCAGGAAAGGAATGCCTAAGTCAGACTCTTAAGTGAGATGTAAGACTCAACTTCCAACAGGGTGAAAACACCATGACAGTTAGAGGTTTAACATCTCTACGAGGCTATGAAATCCTATCACCACATCAAGCTGTATCCATTCTGACTCGTCAATCTGACTCGTCAATCAAATACACTGTGTCAACCATGTTATATTTCCCAAAAGTGTCAGCTGATGGAAGAATAATGAGTCACAGGGACCTGCTTCTATTCAGACAGACTCTAGCAAGAGATCAAAGATGTAGGCAGCCACCATTTTTTCTTTTTCTGAGTTCAAGATGATTTTTTTCCTTTCATACTGACACCCAGCAGCAACCCAGTAAGTGTTGGTATCTTTCCCTGCCCTCTTCAGCCAGTTTGAACTTAGGCTGCATTCTCCAGGTCAGGGGGCCAGAGAATAGGCTGGTATCTGGACCCAACCCGAGTGGTTGTGGCTCCCAAGTGGAAAGATGCATGGGGAAGTCTCTTCCATTGGAATAAGCTCTTTTGTTCAGGTGCTAGATACGAACTGCCCAATTCCAGATCCTCTCCATGCACTTTAGGACTTTTGTCACAGACATGAGGAACTTGGCTAAAGTCAGGAGACTTGGGTGGAGAACCTGGGTGGAGAAGCAGATTTCAGACAGGTCATCCTTATAGTCCCGGAAATCTCAGCAGCCGGATCTGCCTCAACTGGTGAGCCAAGGTCTCCTTGTGGACTCAAACATTGCATGAGGTTTCCCGCTAAACAACTTATTTCTCAACTTCCCACTGCCTTGTTCTTCTTTTGTAGCTGGGGAAACAGGAAACCAAATCACCTTGCTCTGGGCTACAAGCCCTGTCTGACTCTGCCCAGTGGTTCCCATAATGGGCATAGTCTGTAAGTTATAAGCTTCCAAGGACTACCTCCCTCATCTCCACCTCTTTCTCCAGGATGCCAGTGCCAGCTGAGCCACCTCCCCTGCCCAACCATGAATTTGGGTATCAACTGTTGACAGTCCAGTGTCAATGTGATTCTTCACAACCAGTGGCCCATCACTTATGGTGAAACTCCAGAGGGCACCCTGGGCCAGCTTCTCCATGGTCTCTCCAAGCTGGCTCAGAGAAAGCAGATTCACTGGGTTTTCAACTAAAGGCAAACAATTAATAATGTTAAATCTCTGCCCAAAGAACCCATTAACCTCAAGTCCAAAAGTGCATTTTCAAGGAGAATCAAAGGCACTGGGATGTGTTGCCTCCACCCTGACTCAGACACACACATGGACACCACCACCACCCCATCACTGTGGATAACCGAGAGACAGACTGGATTGCTCTCCCCTTTTGAGCACTGTCCCATTACATTTCCTAAATGCTGAGAGAGGCCTGGGGTACGGCTTGATGAACCTGTAAACCCTTCCCATCTTCTTTAGCCTGGGCCACATTTGGGTCCAACAGCTCACCTTTGAAGTACCCCTCAGAACCAGCATCATCTCCCTTTCTGCAATGAGAGAGTGCGTTCACACTCCCGACAAGATAGAAGCACTTGCTCTGGGGGATGGATAAAACTATCCTCAGGAAAACTGAGGAGGAAGCAACCTTGACCCTGAGCTTTCCACTTGCCCAGCAGAAACCCATCTCCATGTCTGAGGATAGATTCCCCCATCCCATTCTAGGTCCCAATCTTTTAAAATTTTTAATTAGTTAAATTTTTATTGAAGTATAGTTGACACACAATGTTATATTAGTTTCACATGTACAACATAGAGATCTGACATCTCTATATGTTATGTTGTGCTTAGGAGTGTAGCTACCTTGGGGCGCCTGGGTGGCTCAGTCGGTGAAGCATCTGCCTTCGGCTCAGGTCACGATCCCAGAGTTCTGGGATCGAGCCCCGCATCGGGCTCCCAGAAGCAGGCTTCCTGCTTCTCCCTCTGCCCCTCACCCAGCTCACGCTTGTTTGCTCTCTTTCTCTCTCTAGGTCGCTCACTCTCAAATAAATAAATAAAATCTTTTAAAAATAAATAAATAAATAAAGTCTTAAAAAAGGAAGAAGTGTGGCTACCATTTGTCACCATATGATGCTATTACGGTACCATTGACTATATTCCCTATGCTGTGCCTTTTTTTCTGATGACTTACTCATTCTGTAACTAGAACCCTGTATCTCCCACCCCTCTTTACCCATTCTGTCCATCCCCCCAACCCCGTTCCTCTCTGGCAACCGTCATTTTGCTCTTTGTATTTATGGGTCTGTTTCTGCTTTTTGTTTGTTTGTTCATTTGTTTTGTTTTTTAGACTCTACATGTAAGTGAAATCAGATGGTATTTGTCTGTGTCTGACTTATTTCACTTAGCATAATACCCACTAGGTCCATCCATGTTGTTGCAAATGACAAGATCTTGTTGCTTTTATGGCTGAGTAATACTCCATTGTATGTATGTGTATGTATATATATATATATATACACACGCCACATCTTCTTTATCCATTCATCTATCAGTGGACACTTGGGCTGCTCCCATATCTTGGCTATTTTAAATAATGCTGTATTAAACATAGGGGTGCATATATCTTTCTGAATTTACATTTTAGTTGTCTTTGAATAACTACTCAGTAGTGGAATTACTGGATCATAAGGTATTTTTATTTTTAATTTTAGAGGAACCTCCATACTGTTTTCCACAGTGGCTGCACCAGTTTGCATTCCCACCAACAACAGTACACAAGGGTTCCTTAGGCCCGAATCTTAATTCTCTGCTGGCTGCCAAACATTTTCACCAATATGTCAGCTGATAATAAAACTGACTAGTAACTAAAACTTTGGTTGATGGATAAGGGTTTAAGCTGTTACCTTTTCATACTTGTTTCCACTGTTATATGATTAAAGCCCAAATGATCTGCAGTAAGTAATCTTGAGCACTGGTAGCCAGTTAATCTGAGTGGCATCTTGTTGGGGGAGGGGGTACTTGTTTCTCCTGAAATCCTGAGGGAGTTGGCCACTTCCCCTTCTCCCCTTGGGCACAGAGCACTTCTGACTTCTCCAAAGGACACCCTCTCCCCCAGCTGACCTCCACAGAGTTGGGTTCCTCTCCAGCCCAGGCTTCTGGGGTCAGAAGCACACGATCACCCTAGGGAGGGCTTAAGGGTCCCTGCCATGTTTATGCAGCAACTCAGTGCCTCCTGCATGCAGAGGGACCCCAAGCCAGCCTCCGTGTCCCGGGGCACAGTGCACCCCTAGCTTCCAGAGCAAGAGAGCTGGGAAGGGGTGTGGGCGGAGAGGGCCTGATATAGCAGCACACGTCCCACAGAGTCCAACCACGCACAGACAACAGCAATCATAGAAATAGTCCTGCTTTCTCTACTAAAATCCGGCAGCAAGGACAAGCCTTCTTAGCCTTTGAGGGGCCTTTGGACCCTTCCAAGAATCTGATGAAAGCCATGCAGAAATGGGCTTATTTACACAAACACTCAAAATGATGCTTTCAATTCCGGCTCCATTTCAGAGATGCACAGTAGACCAAGAACTCTGGTTTACAGATTCTGCTGACAGCTCCCTACCCCCATCTCCATCATTAGCACCACTGCCCCATCACCTAAGTGGGCATAACAGAAAATTTCCCAAGGCACAGCCTGGAAGATCAGCTTGGGGTTGGATTCTGGTGAGAGGTGCCCATTCGTTGCTGGTCTTCCCATTTTACCAGGCCCTTGGAAAATCCAGAGTGACGATCAGGAGGTTATTGTAGATACTCACTGATAAACAGAGGGTTCACCACCCAGGGTAGCATTTGAGTGCCCTATTCCATGACTTGAGTTTTAGGAATACGTCGGCCTATTAAAGAGGGCACATTCTGCGTGGAGGACTGGGTGTTATGCACAAACAATGAATCATGGAACACTACATCAAAAACTAATGATGTAATGTGTGGTGATTAACATAACAATAAAAAATTTTTTAAAAAGGAATACATCGGCCTATTTGCCTATTCCTTTATTATTTCATCACATTGGGAGGTTGAGAGCAGAGCAAGAAGGAAAGCTTCCGAAATCTCTGAGGAGAAATTACAACTGTGGGATCAGGGGTCTGTTAGTGTTACTTAATGTGGGACTCTGGATACCCACCTAAAGCCGCACCACATACAGAATCCATCTCCCTTCCTCACACACACACGTCTACTTGGTTATCTCCCTAACTTCCTAAGAGTCACATCTAAGACATTTTGCTCTAAAATAAAATTTAATTTAGAAACCAATGTGAGGGGCACCTGGGTGGCTCAGTCAGTTAAGCGTCCAACTCTTGGTCCTGATCTCAAGGTCATGAGATCAAGCCCCACGTCAGACTCCACACTCAGCACTTGGAGTCTGCTTAAGACCTTCTTCCTGTCCCTCTGCTCATCCCCCTGGCATGCTCTTTCTCTCTCTAAAATAAATAAATAAAAATTTTTTTGAAAGAAAGAAAGCAATATGAGTTTTCCCTACATCACCCTGTTCCCGTATCACTCATTTGGGAACAAGTAGGAAAATCATCAGCCTCATGGACTTTTTAGAATCCTTAAGTCCCAGAACCAATGCCTCCGGATGATGGGACTGAAAAAGACGACTAGTTTGAGGAGAAGGTGGGGAGGAAACCGGATGAGTGGTAAGCACTGAAGGGCTGTGAGTGGGAAGCGAGGACAACGGAGGTTTGTTTTCATTTCTTTGCGTTTTCCAGCCTCCCTCCACCCCCTGGGAACATCATTCCACAAGATAAAGGCAAGACAACAAAAGAGGCCTGAGGTATCAACTACTTTATTATTCTGCAGGGACAGACCCAGGGCCCAGGGCTCTGCTACTCTTTGTGGATTTCTTTGTGGGCGTCCACGCCAGCCTTTATCACGAGTATGAGGAACTCCTCGAAGTTAATTGCACCATCACTATTGATATCCAACTCTTTGAACCAGGTATCTGCATCCTTTTTCTGTTAAGAGGAAGGAGAAAGAAGCCAGAGTGTAAAAGACCTCGGCAAGAGCCAAGGCATGGCTGTCTACACAGGGTAACGTGGGAGACCAGGGACCCAGGGCTTCATCAGCCAAGCAGAGAACCCCAACCGCACCCAGTCCCTCCTCACCTTCATGTACAGAGGAAACTCTGTCTCTAACAATTTCTTCAAGTCATCCCTATAGAGGGCATGGTAATTCCCCTTCTCCAGGGAGTACCTGTGGTAAACCTCAATGAGGGAGTTCATGGCACTCTCCAGTTCTGTCAGCATGGTGCCCAAGGATCTGCCCCACCTGGAACACAGAGCACATTGGGAATCCCAGGGTGGGGATGGTGCCTCTGCCCCCAGCAGAGTGAAGACTGAAGGGATGCTCATTACCCCCAAATAACGGCTTTGTCCTGGCCTGCACCATTCAAATAACTAAACCCAGTGCGTGGCTGTGGCTATGATGGGAAGGGGTGTGGGAGGGAGAGGGTCCACACACACACAGGGCCTGCCAACTCTCCCTGTGCCCTCAGCCAACCAAGAGGCCCCGGCTCTGTCTTTATCCCTGTCTCGCTGACTTCCTCCAGGAGCTCTGGATTTTGCTCCAGACCTCCCTGAGCTTTCTTTCCCCTCTCTGCTCCACCTCCGGCCCTCCCCAGTGGGGGCCCATCCCCAAAGCATGGGACAGACTGAGGCAGTCTTACTTACCAGGTCTCCCTGAAACAGAGTTGACAGAAGACGTGCAGGGCTCAGTGTCAGCTCCCTTTTATAGCAAACCAGGTTTTGGCCAGCTGCCAGGGCCATGGGCCATGCAGAGATAGCTCCTCCCTTCCCCAGTTGCCACAGCTTCTGGTTTCCCAACCAGGTGACTGAGGCAATCCCTGCACAGAATGAAAATTTTTGGTGGGAGGTTGGGGGGGGTAGGAAATGTGGAAGGAGGAAGGCATTTGCCAGGCAGTAGGTTTCCTGCCCAGCAGGAGAAACCAGGAGGCGGCCACCATGAAGACTGCTTTGGTGAGTCACTGGCATCATCTGGCTTGGCTAACCAGGAAGCCCACTCTTGAGTCCTCCTCACTGTTGCTGCTGCTAATCCCATGCACTGAACCCTGTCTGTGCATCTCTGAAATGGAGCCGGAATTGAAAGCATCATTTTGAGTGTTTGTGTAAATAAGCCCATTTCTGCATGGCTTTCATCAGATTCTTGGAAGGATCCAAAGACCCCTCAAAGGCTAAGAAGGCTTGTCCTTGCTGCCGGATTTTAGTAGAGAAAGCAGGACTATTTCTATGATTGCTGTTGTCTGTGCGTGGTTGGACTCTGTGGGACGTGTGCTGCTATATCAGGCCCTCTCCGCCCATACCCCTTCCCAGCTCTCTTGCTCTGGAAGCTAGGGGTGCACTGTACCCCGGGACACGGAGGCTGGCTTGGGGTCCCTCTGCATGCAGGAGGCACTGAGTTGCTGCATAAACATGGCAGGGACCCTTAAGCCCTCCCTAGGGTGATCATGTGCTTCTGACCCCAGAAGCCTGGGCTGGAGAGGAACCCAACTCTGCGGAGGTCAGCTGGGGGAGAAGGTGTCCTTTGGAGAAGTCAGAAGTGCTCTGTGCCCAAGGGGAGAAGGGGAAGTGGCCAACTCCCTCAGGATTTCAGGAGAAACAAGTACCCCCTCCCCCAACAAGATGCCACTCAGATTAACTGGCTTCCAGTGCTCAAGATTTGTGGTGCATCTCTCTAGTTACAAAGCACAGAGAGACTCAGAACATGCCTATCAGGAAGGCAGTGCACAGAACCCGCCCAGCCTACAGACAGGGAAGCTGACGCCCAGGAAGGTGAAGCAGTTCACCCAGAGTTTCCCAGTGCACAAGTGTCAGGGCCCAGAGCGTCATGAGCCAGAACATGACCTGACAAGAACATGACTCTGCTGGGAAAACTCTCCTCTCTACTTCCTTCCTGCATCCAACAGGTATTTAGCCTGTGTCTCTCCAGGACGTAGGCCATCATCGCCTCCTGGGGGAAGCAGATGGGATTAGCATCCCTCTCCTGCATGTTTCCATAGCCCTTTGGGCTTCATTATATCATTAACTTTATAGCTGTGAGACTTTGGGCCAATTACCCTCTCTGTGCCTTAGTTACATCAATTATCAAAAAGAGATTAAAACAGAGTCTACCTGCAACCCACAGAATGGGAGAAGATATTTGCAAATCAGACATCTGATAAGGGCTTAGTATCCAAGAACTCCTATAACTCAACAATAAAATTACCCCAATTGAAAAATGGGCAAAGGACTTAGACATTTCTCCAAAGACGATATACAAATAAGCACATGAAAAGATGCTCCACATCACTAATCATTAAGGAAGTTAAATCAAAACCACAATGAGATATCACCTCAGACTCAGGAGAATGACCACTATCAACAAAAACAGAATAACAAGTGTTGGTGGGGATGTGCAGGAATTGGGACCCTTGTACACTGTTGGTGGGAATGTAAAATGGTGCAGCTGCTATGCAAAAGTGTGATAACTCCTCAAAAAGTCAGAAACAGAATTACTATATGATCCAGTAATTCCACTTCTGGGTCTATATCCAAAATAATTGAAAGCAGGGTCTCAAATGGATATTTGTACAACCACATTCACAGCAGCATTATTCATAGTAGCTGAAATGTAAAAACAACCCAAGTGTCCAACCAAGGATGAATGAATAAATAAAATGGGGTATATTCACATAATGGAATATTATCAGCCTTTAAAAAGGAAGGAGGGGCCCCTGGGTGGCTCAGTCGGTTAAGCGACTGCCTTCGGCTCAGGTCATGATCCCAGGGTCCTGGGATCGAGCCCCACATCGGGCTCCCTGCTCAGCAGGGAGCCTGCTTCTCCCTCTCCCACTCCCCCTGCTTGTGTTCCTGCTCTCTCTGTGTCTCTCTCTGTCAAATAAATAATAAAATCTTTTAAAATTTTTAAAAAAAAATTAAAAGGAAGGAAACTCTTGACACCTGCTACAGCACAGATGAACCTTGAGGACATCATGTTATGTGAAAGAGACCAGTCACAAAAAGATGAATATTATTTGATTCCATTTACATGAGGTCCCTAAGGTAGTCAAATCCGTAGAGACAGAAAGTAGAATGCTGGGTGTCAGTGTCTGGGGAAGGGATAATGGAGAGTTAGTGTTTATTGGGTATAGGGTTTCAGTTACAAGATGAAGAGTTCTGGAGGTTAGTTGCACAACAATGTGAATGTACTTAACACAACTGAACACTTAGATAGTAAATTTTATGTTATATGTATTTTGCCGCAATTAAAAATTTAAAACTTTTTAAGTGCTTCCACCCAAAAAAATAAATAGATTCTACCTTGTATGTTATTGTAAGGATTAATAATAGATGAAAAATATTTATGATTTGTGAACTTTTCTTAATGTGTATTATACTTTAATAAAAAGTTTACACAAGGACTATGTGAAGTACTTAGGGCAATGCAGAGTAAGTGAGTGAGTGAGTGCTGGGTGAGCGTGTACCCTGAGAACTGCCCTGCCCATGCCTGACCGTCCAGCTGGACTGAGCCCTGGAGCATCCAGACTGGACCTTCCATCTCTGTCTCCCCAGGACCCGGTACAGTGCCTGATAGACACAGTAACAGCAACAACAATCAATAATAAGAACAAGTAAAAACAAAATAACATTGATTGGGCTTCCACCATGTGCCAGGAACTGGTGCAAGTGCTGTACCTACGTCAATCTTACTTAATACTCACTATAACCTCTGAGGTAGGTACAATTATAATCCCCATTTTACAGATGAAGAACTGAGGCCCACAGAGAGACACAACAAAGTGGCTTTTCTGAGACTCTCCTTAGGATTGGTTCATGAGTCAGGGATGGGGCTCATGCTGACCTGTCTCAATGGGGGTGAGGATGAGGTTGATGCAGATGATGTCATCCCAGACCCCTGACCCTTCAAGAGATGCCTCCCTTGGGACTCCTGAGTCACTCGGTTGGTTAAGCGTCTGCCTTTGGCTCAGGTCATGATCTCAGTGTCCCAGGATCGAGTCCCACATCAGGCTCCCTGCTCTGCAGGGAGCCTGCTTCTCCCTCCGCCTGCAGCTCCCCCTGCTTGTGCTCTCTCTCTCTCTCTCTGACAAACAAATAAATAAAATCTTAAAAGAGAGAGAGAGAAAGAGATGCCTCCCTTGAAGTCAGTACCCTGAGAACAGTCCCAGTGGAGGCAGCTTTATCCAGAAATTAAGAAAACCAGACCCCGGGTCCAGTGGGAGAGACCCAAGGTAGACATAAGCCATGAGCTCCTCCCAGCATCATGTGCTTATCAGTAGAACTTGCTGACCAGGGAGACCCTGAAAGTTGCCCCAGAGACGCTCCCCATGGACCAACAGCCTGGGGGCCTCAGGGAGAGCCGGAGCCAGGCTGAGTGACCTAGCAGAAGAAGGTGTCAAGAATTGGGTAAACACATCAGGGGAAAAGGCAGAGCCTGTAATCAGACCAACGGACATGGCGCAACCCAGGGGAAGAGGAACCTGTTCCTACTTACAGGGAAGAGTTTAGTCCTGGGTATGTGTCCCAATAGCCCAACCAAGCCTGTGCCCAAGGCTGAGGAAATGAGGACACAGTGGCAGAGTCGGTGTAGAAACCCCTGCCCCCACCCCGGGAAAGGGCAGGAGATCTAGGCTGAACCGTCCCCTTAGCACTCAAAGGTCTGTAGAACCCAGCAGTCAGGTGAGAAAAGCAGGAAGAATCTTCCCCTGGACCTGGGGGAAGTAGGTAGCCTGGCTCACCTGGCCATCCATGCCTCTGGTTGTGCCTAAGAGGCCCACAGGAGGCAGCACAGACTCGGGAATCGGATTCCAATACAAAGGGCCCAATCCACAGGTGCAGCAGCACATGCACCTCCAAAGGGCAGTGCAGACCCCAGGGAGCATGCAGGAAGGTCCAGAGGGAGACAGCTGGGGCCCAGCTGAGTCCTGAGCGTCAGCAGGTAGATTGGCAAATGTGCAAGGGATGTCAGTGGGAGGCCAGGCCCAGGGAGCACTGGGGGCAACACCGTGCTACAGACCTTGACTGGTCAGAAACAAAGGCCCTGGTTCAGCCCACAGGGCACTGCCCCTCCTGTGGCACACAGATCCAGCTGGGGGAGGGAACAAAACCAAGTCCCGTAAATGACACCCCCCCACCAGTCATTGGCATAGGGGCAATGATGATTGCCCATAGTTCTTGGAAAACTCCTCATTGCTATCACAATACGCTCAGGACATGGATTCCCAGACCATCCTCTGACAAGAAACCCACCAGGATGGACCCTACCAGGATCTAAAGGCAGAGAAGACTGACCCAGAGAGATTCTGCATCAGATTCCTGGGCTCCCAGGGAGAGAGAGAGAAATAAACACAGAGATGGGCAGGGGCAGGTCCCTGCTAGGAAGGGTCAGAGACCACAGGAGGACTTGGATGGTGACTCACAATAGCTCCAGGTGGAGTAATGCCCACATCAGCCTTTATTAGTAAAATCCAGACCCAACCGTTCTCTCCTCCAGGAAGCCTTCCCTGATTGACAGTAGCCTAGGTTCCACTCATCCCTCTTCACCATACAGGCTGGAGTGTTGCCCTTTGCCCTAGTCCCTGTCTCTGACTCAGCATGTGTGAAATCCACCTCACAATCTTTGCTCTCGGACTGGCCCTCATGCCAACCACCCCATGCCAATTACCCACATCACCCTCCCGGTCCTGCCCTGACACCTTCTCAGGCCCAAGCCACTTCTCCTTTGTACACTTTGTACACTGATTCCTTGGCTCTCCCCCAGAGCAAGGAGACCCTCAAAGTGGGTCCTGGTCCAGTATGCATTTGCCCTCCTGCCTCTTGTCCGCTGCCCTATCATGTGTGTGCAGAGCGTGAGTGCTCAGAGCATCACCGGTGAGGGCTGTCTTCCGTGTCAGAGAGCCAGTTCCCTGAGAGAAGAGACTCCCCCCTCAGACTGGGGCTCCTGGAGGCCGGGGGCTGTGTCTCCCCCCTCAGACAGGGGCTGGAATGGATGATCCCCAAGGGAGCAGCAAACCTCCTCTCTGGACCCACAGCAGATACCCAGAACCATGAACAAGGAATTCCCAGCACATTTGTGGGATTGCTTTATTCTCTTCCCTCTCAGCTGTGCCTTGCACACGCATGTGCACAGGTGCGTGCACATGCAGGCACAGACCGACAAGCAGGGCAGAGCCCTGCGGCGGCTCAGGCTCCACTCCTGCTCCCGGGCAGGCACCTGCGGCCAGAGGCTGCCCACACGTCTCCACCTAGTGCAGGCTGTGCCGGGTGCAGTAGCAGGTGCGTCTCCATCTAGTGCAGGCTGTGCCGGGTGCAGTAGCAGGTGCACAGCTGCCGGTGATACAGCAGGTGATAGTCCCTCAGCAGCCGGCCCAGGACAAACAGGAACTCGTCGAAGCAGATCTGGTTGTCCCTGTTCTTGTCTGCAGCCCTGAACAGCTCCGAGATGTAGTAGGGCTCCTTCCGACCCTGAGGAGGGGCAGGGGGTCAATCGCCTTCCCAGGCCCCCCAGACCCACAGCAAATGGCTGTCCCTCCACCACCTTGCAGGACACAGCCGCTCCCTCAGGCAGAGGCCAGGACACCGTATGGGCCAGAATCGGGCTCCGAGGGGGTGATGGGGCAGGCACCTCTGCCAGCTAGACCTGGGGCTGTGTGGGTGGACTGTGCAGCCTGGGCACCACTGGCCCGCTGCTCGGCCAGTTGCTGAGCAGTGCTGAATGGTCTGGTGCCTCCTGCCGCATCTGTCCACCATTGGTGAGTGCTTAAGCCTGTCCTCCCAGCTGCCCTGGGAGCTGCCCAGCAGCGACAGCCCAGCCCAGCGGCTTCAGGATGGAAGTGCCCCCTCCTTCACACGGGGAGCTCCCCAGGGCACAGCCCACCTGCCCCTAATGTCTGCATCTCCAGTACTATTGCAGGGCCACCAAGGCATGGGATCAGGTGTCTGCACACTGTGGCATCTGCCCAGGAATTGTTTATGACACCAAGCCTGTGTCCCCTGCAGAAAGTGCAGAATGTGGGGAAAGACAAAGGCATGGGCCCTGGGGCTGTCCAGCACGTCCCAGAGCAGGTGGCCTGGAGGGCTGAGGATCGAGGATGCTATAGGGGAGGAACAAAAGCACTTGAGGAGGAAGGGACAACTGGAAGGCAGGCAGGGGTCAGCATGCAGCCCAGGGAGGACAAGGCGCAGGTGGGGTCATGGCAGGAGCCCCAGGCAGGGCCTCAGAGCTGGTTCCAGCAGCATTTGGCTGGTGGGTGTGGGGACCCAGAGTGGAGTCCTCGGAAAGCCTCCGGGGAAGGAAGCTGTTGCATCCGTCAGCAGCTGGGGGCCTGGAGGGTGGCCCCCGTCCCTGTGCGCAGGTTTGCACCATCTGTTTCCCCACACCGCCCACCACCATCTAATTCACCTAATCTTATCTCCTTGGCAAAACTGGTTGATCTGAGACCCTGGGGCTTCCTGCGTGGGCAGGCTCTCTCTGGCTCCCCTCAGCTCAGCCCCCCTGGCCCAGGCTGCTATCTGTCTGTCCCTGAGGGCCCTGTTCCCGGGGCAGTGCTATGAGCTCCAAGTGGCATGGTCTGGCCGTCCTTGCCCAGCCCCACAGTATATAGGTAGTTGGCCCCGGAAAGAAAGTCACCCTAGTCCCTTCTGTGACCCTCACAATGACACTCCACTAAACTGAGGGCAAGACTCTCCTCTGATGTTTCCCAAAGATAAGTAAGGGGACATACAAAGTGAAGGAGGCGGTGGCCTCCAGTCAGGACTGAAGTCCCCTGGAGATGACAGAGACCCCTCAGGCATGGCACTGAGGGCAGAGGGCAGCACCCCAGGCATTCCTGCCAGCCTCGCAGTCCCCAAGGCGCCTGGGAATTATAAGGCCTGATAATGGAGAAGATGCGCAGGCCTGAGAGGGTTTCTGAGCTCCCAAGCCAGCCCGAGAGCCTCTGTTAGCCCTTCAGACAGCAGCTAGAAGGGGACACTACATTTCCTACCCACGCCCCCGGCATCTGCCCAGACTGTCCTCACCCAGGCACGGTGACACAGAGGTTCGTACTAGTCCCCAGGAGAAGGGGCCTGGGGCTAAAACGGCAGGTTTGGGGCAGGATCGTTGACTGAATGTGGCTGCGGGCAGAGGGAAGACTTAGGACCTATTCTCTCAGGAAACAGGATGAGCAGAGGAATAAACAGGTTGGAGTCAGGGCTAAGTCTCCAGATTAGCTACGTTTGGGCTGCAGTGGAGCCCAGCAGGGAGTTTCAGGAGAAGGAAGAAGGAGAAATAAAGCTGGGCCAGATCCACCCTCCCTCTGCCACACACCCTGCCCTCCCAACTCCCTCAGCCTCCTCACCTAAGTAGGAATTCTCTTGGGACATAGCTCCCCATACCTACACCCTCACCACTTGCTTCCAACCCCACAACCCACCCTATACTTCCTCCCCAGCTGACCCCAGACCCCACACACCAGGCTCTCCATGAAGCAGGGTAGGTTATCCATAAGCAGAGCCTTCAACTCCTCCAGGGACAGGGTCTCCACATCCCCCTCCCGGGCGGCGTACTGATGATAGCAGCAGATGATTTGGAAGAGGGATTCCTCCACTGGCGTGTGTGTCATGGCGGCTAGCCCCTGGCCAGGACAGGAAGCAACTCTGGAGATGTATCACTGGAGTACCTGGGGACAGTGGTGAAGCTGAGGGGAGAGCAGCACCTTGGCTAGGCCTGCCCACAGCAGATGGGTGCTTCCTCCAAGAATCTTCTGCCGTCTCGTTCTGCCCACCTTCCTGCACCTTGTCTCAGGTCCCCTCCTTGCATGTCCTCTGACCCCTTGCAAACATGGCTCAGAGTCCCTGCCCTGCAAGAAGCTTTTCTGTGAGCACTCAGGACAGGGCTCTGTCCCTTCCCTGAGACCATGGTCTTCCTGAGGATAGGACCTGTGCTCTCTGCCCCTAGACCCTACTCCCAATTTAAGAGTCACCAGAAACCAAAATGAGAAGAATCCAGACTCTTTGGTGCAAGACGGCGCTTTCCAGTGGAAATATTTTTAAACCCTTGAGAAGTCAAGATCCCTACTACTAGACTACTTCATGCCACAAATGAAATATTAAAATAATTGCACCACCCAGAAACCCCAACCCTGCTCAAGTGTTGTTATTTTCCCTCCTCATTTGAATGTACAGACAACACAAGGCTGCCCAGCTTTGTTCTGACCACTGCCTTGCTGCATGACCCTCGAAAGCAGTCTACTTGCCATTCACAGAGTCCTTTCAGCCCTGAGTTGGGTCGGCCAGCACTGGGGTAAGCAGTGGCACCTCCAGTCTCTTGTGGTAGCCCCACAGCTCCAAGCCTGATGCTCTGCACACAGATGAAGTACTGATGCCCACACCTCCTCCTCCCCACACCCTACAGAGATGAGATCCCTGTCCTCAGGAGGCAGGGTTATCCTGTCAGCTCAGCAGTCCCCTCCAGATTCTGTGCAGGTAAGAATCATAGCAACTGCTGGTTCTGACTCTTAGGGAGCCAGCCAAGCTCTGGCTTCATAGGGACCTTATGAGGTAGGCATCATTACTCCCATTTTCCTGAGGAAGAAATGAAACCCAGAAAGGTTAAGTACATTTCCCAAAATCACACAACTGATCCACCTGGAGCTAAATTCAAACAATTGGGGGACCACAGTTACCATATTGGGACATCCATGCACTGCACACACTCTCCAAAACAGGTAAGCTGCCCATCTTTGCTTTCTCTGACCTTCACAGATTCAGCACCGTCCACCCACCTCAGCCCATCTCAGCCCCTCCCCTGGGAGAGGCCACACCACTCTCAGAAGAAGTGCTGACCTGTGCTGTTGGGACAAGGTTGCTCCGAATCCACAGTGCTGGCCTGTGGTTTGTCCTAGAGATTCCCCAGCGCTCAGGCAGGAGGCGTTGGTGCAAGCAGGGGCCCAACCACCAGGTCCTACATCCTGTCCATCCTTGGTGCTTCTAATTATGGCAGCCAGTGTCGTGACTCTTCACAGGTTCTCCAGCAGCACGACCGAGCCTTAATTGCATTCCTGGGATGATATCACATGACACTTGCTTCCTACAATTAACTCAACCAGTTTCAGGGACCCACCTTCCCTCAGAGCCTGATCGGAAGCATCTCAGAACCACAGGCGGTCACACTGTCTGTCTCCCTACCTCAGAGTTCATCCTCCCAGCTCCAGGGCTTGGGTGGGGTCAGACACACAAAGTGAATACATCGTCCTCCAATGTCCTCCCTCAATGACTGAGTCCCCAGACTCTATAGTCACGAAGCACATTAATTCATCCAACAAATATTTCTGGAGTCCCCACGCTGTGCCAGGACCTCGTCGGGGAATGTGAGTACAACATGGGGCCAGCTCATAGGATGAGTGGAGGGGACGGCATCATGCACTGGCATGATCCACTGTGAACACTACTAGCTTGGCGGTATGAACAAGGTACACTGGTGCCCGGGAAGGAAAACTTTCTGCCTGGAGAAGAGTTGAAGATTTCCTTAAGGGGATGATATTTGAGTTGGGACTTGAAGAAAAGGTTTAATTGCAGGGAGAAGCATGGAGAAGGCTGGAGAGGCAGACGGAGACAGAGCATGAAGGAGCCTGTGGGCCAAGCCAGGTTTGCACTTTATCCTGTGAGCAGGAAGAAGCTGATAGAGGATTTTTAATGGACTGGGTGATGGGTGGGAGGTGAGAAAGAAGTGGTAGGAACAGCTTTGTTGTAAGAAAATAACCGACAGCAATATAGAAGAGACCCTACCCTAAGGGCGCCCCTTCTCTCAGCCCATCTCAGCCCCTCCCCTGGGAGAGACCACACCAGCTAGTGAGTACCTCTCCCAGACAGGGGCGCCAAAGGACAGGTAATTGAATCCCTGAAGGCTTGAGAGAGGTTAGGGAAAGACATAAGCCAAAGTCTTTTTCAGTTTGCAGGATGAGCCTTCATCTACGCAACATAATGATTTCTCCAGCACATAAGTGGCTCACCAATACACATTTATGTTTCCAAAATAAAAACAGGGCTCAAATTTCTAAAATGTAAAACAGTTTGGCACTGCCAACCTACAGAGTTGGCAGAGTCACAGAGATTTTTTTTTAAGATTTTATTTATTTATTTGACAGAGAGATAGAGAGAGAGCACGAGTAGGCAGAACGGCAGGCAGAGGCAGAGGGAGAAGCGGGCCTCAATCCCAGGACCCTGGGATCATGACCTGAGCCAAAGGCCGACGCTTAAGGACTGAGCCACCCAGGTGCCTGAGTCACAGAGATTTTTATTGAATACCTTTAATTTAGCCATTACTGTCCCGGGAATTTATCCCAAGAAAGAAATTAAACAGATATTAAAAAGCAATAGGTAGTAAAATGTTTGCCACTGCATTTTCTGTAGCCAAAAAACAAAAATAAAAATAAAAACCTTGAAACAACTTAATTAACAAATTTGGACTATCACTGGATAATGATCTGTCACTCAAAAGGAACTCCATTTTTAACCCATAGCTTGTTTGGGGGGGGAGGTCATATTGTACCCCTCTTCACCGTGATTTTTGCTCAACATGGACAAAATGACTCCCTACACCATCCCAATGCATAGTGATGACCTCCTTCCGCAACTCTGCTATAACCACTCTTTTCACTTAATGCTAGACTGTGGGCATCTTCCCACCCACTTAATCAAGGCTAGCCTGATTTTTAATGAATGCCTAATGATTGTTTGTTTGCATGTATCAAAATATGTTTTACTAATCCATTATTGGTAGACATTTAAATTACTTTCGATTTATACATTTCAACCAATTCTTCCCTAATACTGATATTTCTTAAGAATTTTGCCATGTGGGGGCACCTGGGTGGTTCAGTTGGTTAAGCGACTGCCTTCCACTCAGGTCATGATCCTGGAGTCCGGGGATCGAGTCCCGCATCGGGCTCCCTGCTCAGCAGGGAGTCTGCTTCTCCCTCTGACCCTCTTCCCTCTCGTGCTCTCTGTCTCTCATTCTCTCTCTCTCAAATAAATAAATAAAATCTTTAAAAAAAAAAAAAGAATTTCACCATGTGGGGCGCCTGGGTGGCTCAGTGGTTGCGCGTCTGCCTTCGGCTCTGGTCATGATCCCAGCTTCTCCTGGGATCGAGCTCCGCATCAGGCTCCCTGCTCCATGAGGGGCCTGCTTCTCCCTCTCCCACTCCCCCTGCTTATGTTCCCTCTCTCACTGTGTCTCTCTCTGTCAAATAAATAAATAAAATCTTTAAAAAAAAGAAAAAGAATTTTGCCATGTGTGTTAGGTGCTGGAGAGAAGGGGAACAGAAGTGGATTTACACCCCCTTCCCTGTCCAGAGCTGCCCCTGGTGTGCACTGAACCCCAACCCCAGGCCAGAGCTGCCACCCACCTCCCAAATGCAAGCCCTGAAACCCCAGATCCATAGCTGCCCCCCCCACAACCACGTCTAGACATGGGTATCACTGCTGCAAAGTACAGCCAAATACAGAGCCGTGAGAGACCCTCTTAGCCATGACTTCCTTCTGTGGGGGGAAAGAACAGGAGTACCCCAACAACTTTCCCCACCCTAATATAAAAGTCAATAGATACCTTTACAGTGTTACTTTAATCTGCATATGTCCATATAATTAACTTTACCTGTGAGATTTATGCTTTCCTGTGCTTTCACATTGCTGTTTAGTGAGTTTTCATTTCAATTTTAAGAACTGTCTTAAGCATTTCTTGTAATTCTAGTGATGAGCTCCCTGTTTTGTCTGGAAAACAAAAGAGAAAAACCTAGGACCTATGGCTTCATGGGTAAGTTCTAACAACATTCAAAGAAGAATTAATTAATGCCAATGCTTCTTAAACTCCTCTAAAAAAATAGAAGAAGGAACAATTCCAAACTCATTTAATGAGGCTAACATCACCAGATACCAAAACTAGGCAAAGACATTACAAGAAAGAACTACAGGCCAATATCCCTGATGAACATACATGCAAAAATCCTTAATAAAATCCTAGCAAACTGAATTCAGCGGCACATTAAAAGGATCATGCACCATGACTAATTGGGATTTATCTCAGGGATTCAAGGATAGTTCACCATATGCAAATTGAAGTTATAACATGTTAACATAATGAAAAAAATACATAATTATCTGAATAGATGCAGAAAAGGCAGTTGACAAAGTATTACACCCCTTCACGATTAAAACTCAACAAAATAGGTACAGAAGGACCTTAACACCATATATGAAAACCTTATAGGTAACTTCATAATCAATGGGGGAAATAAACTGAAAGCTTTCCTTCCAGGATCTAGCACAAGGCAAAGAACCCTGCTCTTGCCACTTCTTTTAAACTTGATACTGAAAGTCCTAGTAGAGAAATTAAATAAGAAAAAGAAACAAAATGCATCCATATAGGAGAAGAAGAAATAAAATTATCTCTATTTGCAGATGACATGATCATACATAGAAAACTCTAAAGGCTAAACAATAAACCTGTTATAAATAATAAATAAATTCAATAAGGTTGCAGGATACAAAATAAACATTCAAAATCTATGTATTGTACACAGACAACAAACTATCCAAAAGAGAAACTTTAAAAAACCAATCTCATTCACAATAGCAAGAAAAGGAACAAAATGCATAGGAAATAATTTACTCAAAGAGTTGAAAGACCTTCACACTGAAAATATTGATGAAGAGAATTTAAAAAGACACAGATAAATGGAAAAACATCCAATGTCCATAGATTGAAAGAATTAATATCATTAAAGTGTCCATACTACCCAAAGTTATCTACAGACTCAATGCAATTCCTCTTAAAATCCCAATGGCATTTCTTATGGAAATAGAAAACGATCTTAAAATTCATATGGAACCACAAAAGACCCTGAATGGCCAAAGCAATCCTGGGCAAAAAGAACAAAGTTAGGGGTATCACACTTGCTGATTTCACAATTCATTACAAAACTATGGTAATCAAAACAGTATGGTATTGGCATAAAAACAGACATGACCAATGAAACAGAATAGAGAACCCAGAAATAAGTTCACACGTAGGTCAACTGATCTTTGACAAGAGTGCTGAAATGAGGAAGACGTAGTTTCTTCAGTAAAAGGTGTTGGGAAAACTGGATGCAGAAGAATGAAGTTGGACCCCGATCTCACATCATACAGAAAAATCAACTCAAAATGGAGGAAAGACTTGAATATAAGACCTGAAACCATAAAACTACTAGAGAAGAACATAGGAAAAAAGCTTCTTGACATTGGTCTGGGCAATAATTTTTTTGGATGTGGAGACCAAAATCACAGCCAACAAAAGCAAAAATAGACAAATGGGATTGCATTTAAATTAGAAGCTCTGCACAAAAAAGGAAACAATCAACAAAGTGAAAAGGCAACCAACAGAATGTGAGAAAATATTAGCAAACCATGTATTGGATATCCAAAATATATAAGGAAGTCATACAACTCAATAACAAAAAATATTTTTTAAATCTAATTTTATTTATTTTTTACAATCTAACAAAAAATATTTTTAATGGGCAAAAAATATGAACAGACATTTCTCAAAAGAAGACATACAATGGGACCCCTGGGTGACTCAGTCGGTTAAGCATCTGCCTTCGGCTTGGGTCATGATCCCAGGGTTGGGATGTCAGGCTCCCTGCTCAGCGGGGAGTCTACTTCTCCCTCTGCCTCTGCCCCTCCCCCCACTCATGCACATGCGCTCTCTCTCTCTCTCTCTCTCTCTCAAATAAATAAATAAATAAAATCTTTAAAGAAGAAGAATGGGGCTCCTGGGTGTCTCAGTCGTCAAGCGTCTGCCTTCGGCTCAGGTCGTGATCCCAGGGTCCTGGGATCGAGCCCCGCATCGGGCTCCCTGCTCAGTGGAGAGCCTGCTTCTCCCTCTCCCACTCCCCCTGCTTGTGTTCCCTCTCACGCTGTCTCTCTCTCTGTCAAATAAATAGATAAAATCTTGAAAAATAGTAATAATAATGAAGAAGAAGAGGAAGGAGAAGGCGACATACAAATAGCCAACAGGTATATGAAAACGTGTTCAGCTTCATTTACCACCAGGGAAATATAAATCAAAACCACAAAGATATAGCATCTCGTACCTGTTAGAGTGGCTATATTCAGAAAGACAATAAGTAACAAATGTTGGCAAGGATGTGGAGAAAAGTGAATACTTGTGTACTGTTGGTGGGAATGTAAATTGGTAAAGCATTATGGAAAATAGTTTGGAAGTTCCTCAAAAAATTAAAAATAGAACTACCTGATGATCCCGCAATCCCACTTCTGGATATACACCCAAAAGAAATGAAATAGGGATCTCAAAAAATAATCACTCCTCTGTTCCTTTCAACATTATTTAATAATAGCCAATATATGGAAACAACCTAAATGCCCATTGAAGAACGACTGGATAAAGAAAATGTGGCATGTATATTCAATGGAATATTATTACCCAGAAAAGAAGGAAATCCTGCCATTTTCAACATGGGTGAACCTAGAGGACATTATGCTAAGTGAAATAAGGCAGACACAGAAAGACAAATACTGTATGATCTCACTATATATGGAATCTAAAGAAGTTAGAAATAGTAGAAAAGCAGTTACCAGGGGCTGGAGGGAGGGGGAAATAGGGAAATGTTGGTCAAGGGATATAAAGTTTCAGCTATGCAAAATGCATAAATTCTGAAGATCTAATGTAAAACAATGTGATTATAGTTAATACTTTATTGTATACTTGAAATTTGTTAAGGGAGTAGGTCATAAGTGTTCTCAACACATAAAAAATGTAATTATATAGGGTGACTAATATGTTAATTAGCTTGATTGTGGTCATTATTTCACAATGTATTATGTATATCAAATCATCAAACTGTACACCTTAAATATATACAGTTCTTAACTGTCAAATATTTCTCAACTTAAAAGAAGAACAACACCCTATCTCCTAGAAGATTATAGTCTGGAGGTGGAAGCAGACACCTAGACAAAACTCTAGGTAGTGTGCTTAGAAAAGAGCCCCAGGCTTATTGCCAAACAGACATCCCCACAGTCACCAGGGCACAGTCCTAGCCTTCACCACTGTCCAATTGTGAAGACCAGTCATTGAAAGCAACACCTGGCAGTGGCAACAAGCCACTACAGCAAAAGGCTCACTCTCTAGTTAGCTTGAGAAAGACTCACTCAAAATTGGCCCTGAAGCCCAAGACCTCAAGAGAATATTAGGTTGGGGTGGTGGGGTGTGGATTTCAAACAAAAAGTAAAGAAATATGGCCACTTTGACACCAAAGATAATGAATCAGGTTATAATGGTTAAATATTGAGGCTCCATTTGGGATTTTTACCAGTTCTCCTCAGTGTTTATCTACTTTCTATTTTATAGATCCATTTTATCTTTACAGTTAGAACCAACCAATATTGTAGTCAATGACCTCACTGGTTTCTGGAACTACCAGTGATGCTCTATGCTTGAGAGGGGTTACTAGATGCTTTAGAATCCTTAGGGAGGATGTTTGAGATGAAAGGGAAAGAGTGACATTATTGCATTTTCTGAGTAACCTAATTTCCTTGCCATGTAGAAGATTAGAAGAGTATCAGGGTACGGTGAATGCCTGGGCTGCTTCTGTAGGATTGGGAGGCTTTTGGAAACTGAGAAGATTACTAAATATATAGAAATAACTAAACAAGCACTTCCTCTGTGTGGAGCACAGACTTCACACCTACCGGTTCATCTCACCTGTGTACGGATTGCTGATAAAGAGCCCAAGGGACAACTTAAGGAACATGCTCAAGGCAACATAGCTACTGAATGCAGAGGCACAATTCATACCTAGTCTGGCTCCACGGCACCTGTTTCTTTTCTCTTTTTTTAACAGCTTTATTGAGATACCATTGATATATAAAAATTACATATATTTAAGGTATACAACTTGAAGGTTTGATACAAATGTACATTGTGAAATGATCACCACAATCGAGCCAATTAACATATCCATCACTTCACATCATTACCCTTGTGTGTGTGTTTGTGTTGGGAAGATTTAAGATTTATCCTTTTAGCAGATGACAGGTATACAATACAGTTTTGTTAACTATCATCACCATGTTGTGCATTAACTGTGTTATCTCGCCTCTGAATAACAGAGGATCCGGCTGGGGGAGGAGTCCTGCAGTTTGAAAAAATTGCTGATACAAGGGCATACTCAGGTGGGAGCCAGCCTGATATGTTCAAGAGACGGAAGGAAGACAGCCAGAATAATGTAAATTAAGGGCACAGAGCGAGAGAGGTAGGAGGTGAGGTTACTTATGTGAGGGAAGCAGAGGCCAGACCAAGAAAGACTTTGCAAATTTGGAGTTTACTCTAAATGGGGTGGGAAGCTAATAAAAGATACACCATGTTCATGGACCAGAAGAGTCTGCTATTGCAAAGCTGTCATTTCTCCCAAAAGCTACCCATAGATTCGGTTTACTCCCTATCAAAATCATAGTCGGGACTTTTGTAGAAATTGACAAGCTAATTCTAAAAAGTATATGGAATTCAAGAGGCTAAGAATGGCATAGACAATTATGAAGAAGAGTTAGAGGATTCACAGGAGTAGATGATAGGGTGTATTACAACAGCTACCACAGGGGCTGAAGGGAGGCCTCAGAGAAAGAGCAACACACCCCAGAGCCAGAACCTGCCAATCATTACGCAGCTTAGCATCCCACCACCCACTAAACAAGGTGCTCAAATCTCTGGTCTTCAGTGGATGCCCCAAGTTCTAGTCAGAACAGAACCAGAGTCCTGGGAGACCTCACCTCTGCACTCAGGGGCTGATATCAAGGGTGCAGTGGTGTCCAAGGCTCCATATGAACGGGACATAATGTCAGGGACCTGCTCTGCCCAGACCTCCATATGAAAAGGTCACTGGACTGCACTGGTTTTAACAGGAAGCAAACAGGCAGCAGCACCCTCCTCTCACTCCAATCCCTGGATACAAAATTTCAAGATGGAAGAGAGAGAGAGAAGAATGACTGGTTGGAGAACAGAGGCTCTGGCAGCAGATGACTTCTGGATTCTCTCAGTAGATGAGCTGAAAGCAACGGGGCTTTGGCACTGGACGTTATCAGCCTGAGCGAAAGCACTTGAAGGAGAGGATAGCCTTCGGTTTGGGCACAAAACACAGAAAAAAAAGGCAACCTATGGAATAGGAGCAGATATTTGCAAATGACATATCTGATAAAGGGTTATTAGCCAAAATATATAAAAAACTTACACTACTCAACACCCAAAAAACAAATAATCCAATTTAAAAATACGCAGAAGAAATAAACAGACATTTCTCCAGAGAAGACCTCCAGATGGCCAACAGACACGTGAAAACATGCTGAGCACCACTCATCATCAGGGAAATGCAGATCCAAACTACAATGAGCGATCACCTCATACCTGTCAGAATGGCTAAAATCAAAAACACAAGAAATAACAAGTGTTGGCAAGGAAGTGGAGAGAAAGGAACCTTCATGCACTGTTGGTGGGGTGCAGCCACTCTGTAAAACAGTATGGAGTTTCCTCAAAAAGTTAAAAATAGAACTACCCTACGATCTAGTAATCACACTATTGGGTATTTACCCAAAGAACACAAAGACACTAATTCAAAGGGATACATGCACCCCGATGTTTATAGCAGCATTATCTACAATAGCCAAATAATGGAAGCAGCCCAAGTGTCCATCAACTGATGAAAAGATAAAGAAGGTGTGGTATATATAAACAATGGAATATTACTCAGCCATCAAAAAGAAGGAGATCTTGCCATTTGCAACGACATGGATGGAGGTAGAGGATATTATGCTAAATGAAATAAGTCTGTCAGAGAAAGACAAAGACCATATGATTTCACTCATATGTGGAATTCAAGAAACAAAACAAATGGGCAAAGGGGGAGAAAAGAGAGAGGGGGCAAACCAAGAAACAGACTCTTAACTACAGAGAACACAGTCACGGTTACCAGAGGGGAGGGGGTGGGGAGATGGGGGGAAATAGGTGAAAGGGACTAAGGGGAACACTTGGCATGAAGAGCACCTGGTGATGTATAGAAGTGCTGAATCACTATACTGTACACTCGGAAACTCACACAACACTGGATGTTAACTATACTGGAACTAAAATTAAATTAAAATCTCAAAAAACAGAATAAAGAAAACACACCAAAAAACAAAAAACATAACCAATCGGTTTTTACTCTATCCCATGCCACCCCACCCCCATCGGCCAGAGTGAATGACTCAGAGGTCTCTGTTCCTTGGAGCTGGGAGATAACAGAAAATCCATCATTGGTTTCTGCTCCCAGTGCCTGGCACGAGATCTTGAAACCCTTATAATTTCCTGGGTGATGAGAGCACTAGGAACATCTTTTGTTCTAATATTTGGTCTTTGACCCAGTCCCTGACATGGTGCTCTTGAAACCCTTGTGATTTCCTGGGTGACAGGAGTGCCTTTTTTGTTCTAATGAGGCAAATCTGGGCGGGCGTTTGGATGGCTCCCAGGTGGGGGCTGGTCACCAGTAAGACCAAGTGTTGATTAGAAGCTTGAAACTTTCACTCTCCATCCCCATCCTCCAGACAGGGGAGAGAGCCTGGAAATGGAGTTAATGAACCGTCAAGCCTATGTGAAGAAGCCCCTGTAAAATCAAAAAAATATGCGGTGCAGGAGCTTCCAGGTTGGTGGACAGTGAGAGGTATTGGGACAGGGCCGTGCCCGGACAGAGCAAGGAAACGCCACGCCCCTTCCCACAAACTTCACCCTACACATCTCTTCCATCTGGATTTTCATCTGTAGCTTTATCATTCCCTTTAATAAAGGGCAAATGTAAGGGTTTCCCTGAGTTTTGTGAGCTGCTCTAGCAAATTAATCAAACCCAAAGGTGTAAGGGTTCAGGGGAAACTCAGATTTGTAGCCGAGTCAGACAGAAATTGTGAGTAACCCAGGGTCTTACTGCTTGTGACTGGCATCCAAAGTGGAGGTGGGAGCAGTCTGGTGGGACTGAACCTTTAACCTGTGGGATCTGATTCTGTCTCCAAGTCAGTAGTGTCAGAATTGAGTTAAATTGTAAGACACCCAGCTGGTGTCATGGAGAACTGCTTGGTGTGGTGTAAACCCCACACACTTGGTGACCAGAAGTGTCAGAGGCGCAGTGTTCTGTGTGAGTGTGGTAGTCGTGAGAGAGTAAAGGAGATGAGCAGAAAACGGACCACAGTGGAAGAACTGGGGCTTCCAACTCAGGAGGCAGGATTGTGGGTTTTACCAGTTTAGCTCACCTGAGAAGGAATGTCAGGAGAATCAAAAACTATAGTTTTAGGGGTGCATTTCACTTGGCATTATGATTTCTATTGTGTTACTTCTACTCTTAGGGGTGCATGAAGAGAAGCTACCAGAAGCAGCAGCTTCTGGTAAGTCTAAAGGGGAAAATTGGGGGGTGCCTGCATGCCTCCGTCGGTTAAGCATCTGCCTTCGGCTCAGGTTGTGATCTCCAGGTCCTGGGATCGAGCCCCACGTCGGGCTCCCTGCTCAGCGGAGAGTTTGCTTCTCCTTCTCCCTCTGCCCCTCCCCCTGCTTGTGCTCTCTCTGTCTCTCTCTCTCTCCCAAATGAATAAAATCTTTTTTAGAAGATAAAAATAAAAATAAATAAAGGGGAAAATTTTTGTTGCAGACAGAAAAGACACGTTAAGCCAACAAACCTTTCCCTGACCCACAAATCACCATGGATTACTGACTAATAATGATTCTTTTTTTTTTTAAAGATTTTATTTATTTATTTGAGAGGGAGAGAATGAGAGACAGAGAGCATGAGAGGGAAGAGGGTCGGAGGGAGAAGCAGACTCCCTGCTGAGCAGAGAGCCCGATGCGGGACTCGATCCCGGGACTCCAGGATCATGACCTGAGCCGAAGGCAGTCGCTTAACCGACTGAGCCACCCAGGTGCCCACTAATAATGATTCTTAACATCTCTACCCGTCCTTCCGTTTTACAGAGCGTGCTCACATACATCACCTCACTTAATGCTCATAACAACCCTGGGAAATAAGAGCTATTGTCCCTATTTTACATCTAAGGTAACTGGAGCTTAACGGGTAGGTGATGTGAGCGTATTCGTAACAATGTACAAACCCCTTTATCTGTGGTTTCAGCTTCCCTAGTTTTAGTTACCCACTGTCAACCACATTCACACAACTTTTATTACAGCCTATTGTCATAATTGTTCTATTTCATTGTTAGTTATTCTTGTTAATGTCTTACTAATTTCTAAATTAGTATAAATTCATGACTAATTTATAAATTAAGCTTTACCATAGGTAGGTATAGGGAAATACTATCATGTATGTGTATCTGTGGTTTCAGGCATCCACTGTGGGTCTTGGGCCATATCCCCCATGAATAAGTGGGGGCTACTCAGTAATAAGTAAATGTCATTGCTATTCCAGAAACTGGTCATCTGACCCCTATCCTGGATGCAGTCTAACACCTGTTGGAGTTGAGAAGTAGGCCCTGCTGGATGCTGGGGGAGGTGGGAAATGCTTAGCCGCCTGACTGTGTTGGTGAGCTGGGGCCCTCAAGCAAACAGGGTCATGGGTCCTGCCCACTCCTGCCCTACTGCTGGCCATGCCCCTTTAAACTCCTCCTCACACCGGTTGATGGGAAGGGGCTGGGGTTGGGGGGGTGGGATCCTCCTTCACCATCTTCTCCAAGCCAGATTTGTCCATGACATCTGAATCTCGGGGGCTTATGAAGTAGGCTGAATGGCCCTCAACATCTTCTCACTTCACTGTTTCTCTTCTTTGTTTTCCAATAAAGCGGCAGAAAGGAAGATGATCACCCAGCTTTACCTTCCCACGTGTGAGACTGGGGAACTGGCCCAGGCTGGGATGGTGTGAGGGCAGAGCCACGGAGGGGGCAGTGGGCAGGGCTGAATGGCTCTGAGTGGATTGGGTATTCCTTAGGTCCAGGTAAAGTTCAGGGAGGGGAATAAAGTTCTGAGGAGAGGGTGGGGAAAGTTCTGGAGATTCCAAGGGCTGGGAGGAGATGTGTGGGCAGAAGTGGGTGGGCTGTGCAGGGTAGTGTGAAGTCATAGAGTTTGATGGACCTTGATTTAAGGTGCAGGGAAAGATAGCCGTCAGACCTTATGTCTGTTAGTACTGAGAGCAGGGCTAACACTCCCCATCACAAACACTGCCAGAAAGAAAGGCACGGAGTCCTGTGTCCCTGAGTATGACAGAAAGAAGAGAGCAGAGCCCCGTCAGTGTGGAGCTGCCACAGGCCAACAGTCACCTCCCAAGGGGAAGCCTTCACCCACCACATTCTGTGTGACCTCCCAGGTCTCTGGGCTCAGGTCTGCCGTGGGCTCCCAGAAAAGCACCAAAGAGCTCAGTCAATCCTGCATGTTTATAATATTCCCTGGCCCCCAGCCTCGGGCCCCCCTTTATTTTGGACACCTCCTGAGGCCCAGCCAGAGGAGCCCTCCGGAGCCCGTTGAAGTTGAGGCTAGTTGCTGTCAGGTTCATGGGATGCAAGGGAAGCCAGAGGATAATGAAGCATTTGCTCTTGGGACTTGCAGGCTAGACTGTCCTTTTCCAGACCTAGGTAGGGTGAGGCCAGAATAGGGATGAATAGGAGTCCCAGGGCTGAGACAAAGGGAATATTACAAACATGCAGGGATCGGCTGTGAGTCCCCCAGGTGTCTCTCTGAGCATCTTGAAGAGATCAGAGCCCAGAAAGCCAGGGGATGCCACAAACCACGGATTAACTAGGATCAAGGGCTGAAAAGACAGAGAAGGTTCTGGAAATCCTACACTTGGATCTGTCCTCAGTTGCCTGTAAAGACATTCTCCCCAGTAGTTTTGTGAATCTCTCGGGATGTCACAGAGCCATCAAAAGCTGGGACAGAAACAACGTGAGAGATTATCTAGTCCAGCCCCTCAGAGGATGCTGAGGCTTGGAGGAAGAAAAGAAATGACTGCCTCCTGACTCCTAGCCCAGGGTGCTCCCCTGGAGAGAGCAGAGGGCAAAGCCGGGGCACCACGCCTTTAATCTGGAAGAAGCAAAGCAGCCAATGGGGAACCACCAGACCCTGAGGAAGAGGCAGGGAGGAGGGGACACATGAGAGGTGCGCATGGGGTGAAGAACAGTCCCTTTTATGGTTCTCTCACATCTAGGCCTGTCCCACCGACTGCCCATGTGACACTGCTCTGGGTGGGGACTCACACCCAGGGCTCTGCCCGACCCAGGCCCCTCTGGGAGCTCTGTGGGGCTGGACTAGCAGATGCTGACAAAGGGAAGGTACAAGGCTGCTGTGCCCCAGGAAATAGAGCATTTGGGGATTTGCAGGTGGAACCAGAGTCTTTGATTACATATCCAGTGAGTCATTTGACTTTCATTCATTGTCAATAGTGTAAGAGTTGCTGCCTATATGCCAGGTGGTATGCTAAAAGTTTTGAATGCATTTATCCCATTTAATCCTCAGGAAAAAACCTGTGTGGTAGGTATCATTATCCCAGTTCACAGACGGGGAGCCAAGGGCTTGGATAAATTTCCCAAGAGTACCCTCCTGGTAAATGGCAAAGCCAGGATTTGGCTTACCCTCCTGGTAAATGGCAAACCCAAGTCCGGCTGACTTTGAAGGCCAGCTCCCAGCACTCTGCAGGACACTCAAGTCTGTCCATCACGAAGCTGAGCGAGCGGGGTCACCCCCAGGCCTGCCCCCACAGGGGCCCACCATCGAGGCAGATGCTATGCACACAGCTGTGTGGCCAAGAAGGTGACAGCAAAGCAACCAGGGCTGTGACAAGGGCATGGCCCAGGGACCTCAGTCCTTGCTGCTCTGTAGACTCCAACGGCCCAAGCAGCGGGGGGGCTCCCGTGGTCTCTGAAGCCATGGCCCTCACACTCCTGTCAGTCACAGGCTGCGCCGCAGGAGACAGCTATGAGAGAAGCCCTTGTGCGTTCTGAGGAAAACCACTTTGACTGGAAGCATCTTGTCAGATCCTCCCTAGAGGCCCAGAAAGGCAACTGGTGTATCTACCTCACTCTATAGCTAAAAAAAACAGGGTCCAAGAGTCAGGTTGGCTTGGCCAAAGTCACAGAGCTAGGGAGCAGCCGACTCAGGGTCTGGCCCAGGAGTGCCAACTCTCAATGAGCACCCTTATTGCTGGGGCACACAGCCCCACAGGGTTCTGGATCATGACAGGAGAAAGAGTCTCCTGGTCGCCACTGGGAACTGCAGAGTCACTGGGTTCATTCTACCTGCTCTGTGCTACAAATCATCCCCATGCGTAAGCGGAGCCCGGATTATTCAGTGAGCACCCACCCAAGCACCCTGGAGCTCCTCAGAACTGCTTCTCGTGCCTCCCTAGGGACCTTTCTATTCCCCTGAAACTGCTCTTCCCGGCTCCCAGGGTCTATCAGGGGCACTGGGGGAATCTGTGATATCAAGGCTTCCTGGCTCTACTCTTCTTCCAGCTGCCCCCCAGCACACACGTGCACACACACACACACCGTCTGTCTCACGCGAATGTACACATGCACACAAACACACCCTGAATATATCTGCACTTTGTTCTTTGGAAACATCTCTGCGTCCTCTGCACAGCCTCCCATCCACCCTCCTCCGGTCAGACCCTCCTTCTATGGGGTTTCCAAATGACTTTATTCCAAGATATTTTCTGCAAACAAAATTGTATGCAGGAGCCAGAGATATTGTTAACCTTAAAAATACAAATCTAAAAAGTAAAAATAAAAAAACAAAATATATTTCACCAGCAAAAGATGGGCTTATCTGGGATTAGCAGAGGTGGCAATCATGGACAAGCAAGCTACAGCAAAACCCAAGGCAGGTCTGCAGAATTAAGAAGAGAACTGCCCTATTATACAAGAAATGGGGGGGGGGGGTGTTGGGAGGGACCCTTGTAAAAAGTCCACGTAAAATAGTGGCTTCTCATTGGCAGGGCTGTGGCAACCTCTCGGTGGCCGGGCTGTGACAGCCTCTCGGTGGCCGGGCTGTGGCAGCCTCTCGGTGGCTGGGCTATGACAGTCTCTCACTGGCTGGGCTGTGACAGCCTCTCAGTGGCCGGGCTGTGACAGCCTCTCACTGGCTGGGCTGTGGCAGCCTCTCGGTGGCCGGGCTGTGGCAGGGTTGGGGGGAGAGGGAGTTGGAAAACTTCCTCATCCTGTAGGGATAATGAAGTAGTATCTACCTACAAGGTGCAACTGACCAGGAGTGCTGGGTGTCAGAGGTCCCCCTGCCGGCCTCCTGACTCCATTCTGAAGGAGATTTCTGTTTATTAATTTTCACAATATCAAACTGTAAAAAACAGAGGTGCTTTGGGAAAGGGTGGGAATGAAGCCAACCGCAGCAGCCCCCAAAGCTCCTCCAAACACCCTGCTTAAAGCAGACCCCAGCCCCAGGCTGCCGTGGGCTTTATTACCTCTGTGCCTCATCAGTAAAAAGCAGTGACAATAGTAGCATGTAGCTCCTCTGGTGTCGTGAAAATTACGGTTTATGTATCATTAAAGATTATCTTGTTAAAGAACAGAAGTTCAGTCAAGTAAATTTGAAGATCTAATTGGCTTTATTAAGGGATTCATGAATCAAGCAGCAGTTGAACAAAACGGAAGGTTTTTAAAGGCAGGAGGTGGGGCAAGGAAGTCCTTAGGGAAAGAAAAGAAAAGATTATCTCAAGCCAGATTATCTTGGGTGGGGGGAAGGTTAGGGTTTGGGTGACAGGAGTACCTTTTGTTCTAATGAGGCAAATCTGGGTGGGCACTTGGATGGCTCCCAGGTAGGGGCTGGTCACCTGTAAGACCAAGTGCTGATTAGAAGCTTGAAACTTTTACTCTCCACCAACCACATGGTCAGTCAACCATAGAGTCCCAATAAAAATTCTGGACACTCAAGACTTGGTTGAGTTTCCCTTGTAGGCAAAGCACATTGTCCAAGTGTATTGCCACACATCATTGCCTGGAGAGTAACAGTCTCCACGACTCCAGGGGAAGCCCCATGCTTGGACCTTTCCTGAGCTCTGCTCTATATGACTCTTCCTACTTGGATGATTGTAATCCATTTCCTTTCCCTGTAATAAACAATAACCATGAGTATAACAGCTTCCAGTGAGTTCTATGAGTCCTTCCACTGAATTATCAAAGTTCAGGGTAGTCTCAGAGATCCACAAACTTGCAGCTGGCATCAGAAGTGAGGGAAGTCTTGTGAATTGTGCTCCTTCTTTTTTTTTTTAAAAGATTTTATTTATTTATTTGATAGAGAGAGACACAGCGAGAGAGGGAACACAAGCAGGGGGAGTGGGAGAGGGAGAAGCAGGCTTCCGGCTGAGCAGGGAGCCTGCTTCTCCCACTCCCCCTGTTTATATTCCCTCTCTCACTGTCTCTCTCTCTCTCTCTCTCTCTCTGTCAAATAAATAAATAAAATCTTTAAAAAAAAAAAAAAGAAGGCTGAAATCAGCCACCCAGTGGAAAGGTACTATGCTTTGCCCATTTTTCACCCCTGGGCCAGTTCTCAGATCCAGAAACCATCAATTGAAATAGAGACCTGGCCACATAAAGAAAGACCCTATAACACCACAGCAAGCAGATATAGTAATGATTCCCCCTGTCTTTTCCCAAAGGAACCCGTGACCATTTATTTCCACCTGAGCACTTAGGACTCCCTGTGCCAGTACTCCAGTAGGAAAAATAGGCATAACTTTATTAGAAGGATAATTGATCCTGATCGCAGGGCAGGGTAGACGCTTTTTGGCCCTCAGGTTATCCACTGGGGTATCTGTTGTTATTCCTGTGTCCAGTTTTAAATGTAAATAGGTAAATAACAGCAACCAAAACCTGATAAGGGCATGGGAGCCAGGAGCCCTCATCCCTTAGAAATGACAGTCAGGATCACCCCACCAGGCAAGCCACCTAAACTAGCAGAAGGGCTGGTCACTGGGAAAGAAATTTGGAGAGAAGAGAAAGATGATGAGCATCACCGGTGACCCCAGTGACAACGATAGCAGGGAAAGCTGTAGTAGTAAACCCTCCTCAGAAATCACAGCTGACTGGAACCAGACAGGCTGTCCTACATGGGAGGCACTTGCCGTGAAAACCAGACGGATCTGAGCGGGCGCAAGGGGAGGACCGAAGCAGATGCTGGGGTGCCTCACCCACTCTCAGCAAGGCAGGCGGGGGAACACCTGGTTCCAGGTGCTATTACCGGGTCTGGGTGCCCATAGCCCAGCTTCCATCAGTGTTGGCTGCTAACAGGACACAATTGCCCCTTCCCCTAAGATTTGCTCTTGCTCCAAAGGAGCCTCCAGGACCAGGAGCGCCTAGAAGGCTGTGCATCCCCTGAACTGGCCTGCAGTTGGTAAGTAACTGACACGGGGGTACAAAAGCTGGACCTCTTTGCCTCAAGGGGGGACAACTCTAGGGCTCCATTTGTGCCCAGATCTCCCCCTGCGATCAAGCTGAAGCTGAGCTCACGTCTTTCTGTAGCTTCTTCCCATCCCATGCTGCCCCTTCACTTCCCTCAATAAATCACTCACATGAGAGCCCCACCTTAGTCTCTACTTCTGGGAAATCTGGCCCCAGACTGGGAACTCACTCTGTATATGTGACCTGGTAAGATAGGAAGGGCAATGTGAGTCAAGTGTCTGCTCCCTCTGTGGGTCAAGAAGAGGTGAGAGTCTAGTAAAGAAAGGAAGACATCTGATGGCAGCAGGACATGAGCCTCAAGGACGGGGTGAGGTGTGAAGAATAACGAGGAAATGGGTTGAGAACGAATAGTGGCTCTGTCCCTGGCTTGAGGTTTTGAAGGGCTTAAAACTGGGAAGAATTAGCAAGTCCCAACAGAGAGGCCACAAGAAAATGGGTGTTTTTCTGGAAAGGAGCAGCCACTGCACTGCTTTCATTTCTACCTCTTTTCCTCCACAGCACCTGACTCGGGAACAAGCATCACCGACTGTCTGCTGCCTGCCTGTTCCTCTGGTGAATGAGTGTAGCCCCCACGCATCAGTGACCACCCCAAACGTGGAGACCTGTACCAAGCAGACTTGTTACTAGTTTCCTGTGTGTCATGAAGACCCCCCATTAGCCCTCCTGTGCATCCCCAACACCAAGCTGGATGTGCAGCACTTAGCAAAGCACATTGGAGAGCAAGATGACAGTGTCTGCTCACATTGATCCAAACATGCAGAAGCAAGAGCACATGGCAGGGCTCTGGCCACAGCAGCGAGGTCTAGTGCTCAGGCCCCTGCTGTCCGTCCCACTCATGAAAGTAGTCTAGGGAACAAGCAGGAGTTGTAGTCTGCACGCTCAACAAGCTGGGCAGAACACATGGTTCCAGAGCAGGAGAGCACGCATGAATCCCGAGATCCAACAGAAAACGGTGACCCGAGCAGGTCTCAGGGCACTGGAGGGAGCACTCTGGGACTAGGCATCTGCTGCAAAGAGGCTCTAGAGGGAAATCTACAACGCAGGTAACCAGCCGTTGTCTACCCTAAGATACACACAGCCAGAGAAACTTGCATTTTCTGATGGAAGTTTCTGGGGGAAATGGGCACTTTATTGTTTCCTGGGGTCTCTGGAGGCCTCAGGCAGGGCTGGGTCACCAGCTTCCCCCAGAAGAGGAGGCTGCTCCGTGGCTCTGTTTGTGGAAGTCGTGGCTATTTCCCCCAGCAAGATAAAAACTTGGAAAACTCAATCTTCTTATCCCCATTCTTGCCCCTTTTCTCAAAGGTATTGGCCCAGTAATCTGTGCGCTTTTTGTCCTGTGGGCAGGAGAAAATGAGACAAATCCCGTTGCACCCGTGAGATTTGGGCCAGGAGATATAGGAAGAGAGGCGCCCTGCTGTGGCGACCTGGCAAGAGCGTGTGGAGGAGAGGGGCACTGTAAGCAGAGCCACCATCCTGGGGCTGTTGCCTGATGAGCAACCCCCGGTGGGCACCCCTGGGATTCTGAGCAGCCTGGGCCACCAGCCACACTGGTGAGGGGGTGAGGGGACCTTCACCAGCCCCAGGCCCCGCCCTGTCCCTCTTTACGTGCACTGTCCACACTCTCCCCCAGGGCCCAGTGCAGGCTGACCTTGGTTTCCTTATGTTTCTACTCCCCTCCCATTTGACTCCTTTCCCATCCAAACTTGTAAGTTCTGGGTTCCCTCTCCTCAGGGCCCAGCTGTCTGTTAGATTTTGCTCATAGGTTCCATGCATTCTAATAGCACAATAAAACCCTGTGTAGACTAAGCTTCGCCTAATGTAAAGGGTTGTGCTCATATAACAAAGTTATGATTTCCACTGAGTTCCATCTTGATGAGGCTCCACTTGAACCAGAAGAATGAGTCTACTGGAGGGAGGAATTATGTTTGCCAGGAGGACTATCTGCTACCCCTGAAATCACAGTGGTTCAACAGATCATCTACTGGGATCCCTTCATATCTATACCCCATGTTGCTATTTTTAAATTATTTCCACTTACATATCCTCATTTATTCTCATTTATTCCTTAGATCAGAAAAAAGGGAATATCAGAGAGTGTGAGTAATTTGTCCAGAGTCACACAGCAGAGAAGCCCCAGCAGCAGGCTTCTGATTCCAAGCTCCAGACACCTTCTTCTACATGTTCTGTCTCCCCAAAGGGCTGGCCCTGCCTGGGGCTGGAAGGGAGTAATCAATGAGGCAGAATCAGGCTCAGGAATACCCAATAACAAAAAGTGAAACAAGAATCCTCAAATAGGGCGCCTGGGTGGCTCAGTTGGTTAAGCAACTGCCTTCAGGTCAGGTCATGATCCTGGAGTCCCGGGATTGAGTCCCACATCGGGCTCCCTGCTCGGCGAGAAGCCTGCTTCTCCCTCTGACCCTCCCCCCTCTCGTGTACTCTCTCTCTCTCATTCTCGCTCTCTGAAATAAATAAATCTTTAAAAAAAAAAAGAATCCTCAAATATGTCAGAACCCATGGGACTTGCCCACCCATCACAGCCCCCTCCACACACACATTAAAGCCTCTCCCTGCCCCAGACAAGCCAGACCCCGACTCACACAGGCATTGAGGAACTTGGGGAAATTCTCCTGGAGCATCTTCAGCAAGGCTGACTTGTCCATGGTGTCATGGTGCCTGGTGTAGTTGTGAAATAGTTCGATGATGCCCACCACGAACTTCTCAGCTTGTGTGCTGCTCATCTTGGCAGAAAGAAAAACTCTGACCCTTTTTTCCTTCCCTGGGTGAGGAAGGTCTCTATGTTTAGGACGAATGGATGGGAACAAGGGAGAAAGTGAAGAAGGCCCAGGTGGAGCAGAAGAAACTATTTCTCTGTGTGGTGGGACATGTGGCTGGGCCACACAGGTCAGGGTCCAAGAGGAGCTGAAAGAGAACATTGAAGTCCAGCTGTGGGTAGGGCCACAGACTGGAGAAGCAGGGATGTAGGGGTCAACCACCTGAAAAGGTGGGGCCCTGAGCGAAACACAGCATTTGGATGACCTCACACTTCCAACAGCACCAAATCCATCTTTTCCAGCATCAACGTCAGGGTGAGAGTCATGGGGGAGAACAGTACCACTGTTGATCGGTCTTGGACAGATCCTGGGCTGCTTTGGGAATAAGACCCCCTGGAGGCCCACCATGACCTGCATGAAATGGGCTGTGGGGGCTATGAAGGTGAGTGTGAGCAGAGGAACACAGTGCTGTCCTGAGCCCCAGTGGAGGTCTTCCTGGACCATCCCCAGGACCAAGAAAGAGGGACTATGGAAGAGAATCAGTCTCAGATTTAAAATGAACAGAAAAACTCTGGTTTCTCTTCAGATCGCATAAATCTTTCGCCTTTTACTAAAATGAACAGAAAGACCTGCCCAGGTTCTTAGGTGGAATGTGAAAGAATGGTGTCCTAGATATCGTCTATTATTGAGGATGACCTGCCCTTTGACCTTCCTACTGTCTGGACCTCCCGAAGGCTAGACCATGTTTAAATAAAGAGAAGGTCTGACTTCTTGAATCAGGTTCTCCTGCCAACAGTCAGAGGTCTGGGCTGGACGGGACCCCAAGCCAGAGAAATTGGACAGTGCAGCCTTCACATTCCAGAATTACCAAAGCACCAAGGAAATAACCTTGGCTCATACAGGTGAGTATCTAATACAAACTGCCATCACCTCCTGATGTGGGAGAAAGCTGTTATGTCACGAAGGAATGGTCCAAGACAGAAGCTGAGCCCTGTACCCAGACAGTCCCTGGGCTGGAGTGGAAGTGTGAAGGCTTTATTCATGCAGGGGCAGGACATCTCACCAAGGCAATGGGGAGTGGAGGTCTCGGGCCTGAGGTTAGGAGAACCTTCATGGCTTTGGCAGGGGCACCCACTCTTCCCCAAAATTGGGATGCAGAGTGGATCTCCAGCAACCCAGGGCATGGCAGGCAGGTAAACCAAGAGAGGAAGGAAGACAAGGAGGAGAGGGAGTCATGTCCTCAGTTCCCACTGGGGATATCTCCACAAAAGTTGTCACAGAGGAGCCAGGGGAGTGTTTGGTCCAGCTGCCTTGTGCAGACAAAGACCTCAAGCCGGGGGGGGGGGGGGGGGGGGG
>NW_027397154.1:2441128-2528643 GCF_003265705.2 Callorhinus ursinus | reverse complement strand
CTTCTCCTCAGGGTTGCCTTCTCAGCTCTGTTAAGTCTGTACCTGCTGCTTTGGGGGGTGGGGGGGGGGGGCTCGGGGCAGGGCGCAGGCCCTCTGGTGGCCATGGGGCAACTAGACCCAGGCTCCTGAGTCCTCTCCCACGGCTGCTTTCCCTGCTCCCACAGGCCCTGAGCACTCCTGCTAGAAAAAGCAAAGAAGCAGGTACAGACTTAACAGAGCTGAGAAGGCAACCCTGAGGAGAAGGATGCGTGAGATGTGTGCACCTGGGCAAAGACTGGTCCCTTTATGGGGTTCAGCCTGGCTCTTCCCAGGGGCTGGAGGCCCTGAGGCCATATTTGCTATCTGCATCCTGGAGCATTGCTCCACTCAGATGGGTAGGACATACTTAGGAGGGTGTGTTCAGCATTTTGCAGAATCCCGGGCCTCCAGGTCTTGCGCCTCCCAAGGGACCACCCCTGAGCCTCTCCTGTCCCCAAATTGATCTGGGGCTGGGAGGCCAGTGGGACACGTCACAGCAGGACAGAAAATAGGGTAGAGAAAACTGGGTTTCTGGACCTAAGGAAGGTGGAATTTCAGACTCTGGAGGCAGCATGGTTTGTATTTGCTCATCACCCACCCTTCTAGAGATTTGCTCTGACAATTAACACTAACGACCACCACTACTTATTGGGTTCTTAAATGTGTCAGGCATTAAGGTACCTGCTGTACCTACTTTCCTCCTTAACCCCTACCACCCTATAAGGTAGGTCTGTCAAATTCACAAAATACACAGAAAAGAAGACAAGGAAAGAATCCTGAAAGCAGCAAAGGAAAAAAAGTCCTTAACCTAAAAGGGAAGACAGATCAGGTTCACAGCAGATCTGTCCACAGAAACTTGACAGGCCAGAAGAAAGTGGCAGGACATATCAATGTGCTGAATGGGGAAAATATGCAGCCAAGAATACCTGATCCAGCAAGGTTGTCATTCAGAATAGAAGAAGAGATAAAGAGTTCCCCAGACGAACAAAAACTACAGGAGTTCATGACCACTAAACCAGCCTTGCAAGAAATATTAAAGGGGACTCTTTGACTGGGGGGATAAAGACCAAAAGCAACAAAGATAAGAAAGGAACAGAGAAAATCACCAGAAACACTAACTTTACAGGTAATACAGTAGCACTAAATTCCTATCTAGCAATAATCACTCTGAATGTAAATGGACTAAATGCTCCAATCGAAACACATAAGGTATCAGAATGGATGAAAAAAAAAAAAAACAAGACCCATCTATATGCTGCCTACAAGAGACTCATTTTAGACCTACAGACACCTGCAGATTGAAAGTGAGGGGAGGAGAACCATCTATCATGCTAAAGGACAACCAAAAGAAAGCCAGAGTAGCCATACTTATATCAGACAAACTAGACTTAAACCGAAGACTGTAACAAGAGATAAAGAAGGGCATTATATCAAAATTAAGAGATCTATCAAGAATATCTAACAATTGTAAATATTTATGCCCCCAACTTGGGAGCACCCAAATATATAAATTAATTAATAGCAAACACAAAGAAACTCGTTGATAATAATACAATAATAGTAAGGGACTTTAATACCCCACTTACAGCAATGGACAGATCATCTAAGCAGAAAATCAACAAGGAAACGATGGCTTGGAATGACACACTGGACGAGATAGACTTAACAGATATATTCAGAACATTTTCTCCTAAAACAGCAGAATACACATTATTTTTTTCTAAGATTTTATTTATTTATTTGAGAGAGAGAGAATGAGAGACAGAGAGCACAAGAGGGAAGAGGGTCAGACTCCCCGCTGAGCAGGAAGCCCGATGTGGGACTCGATCCCGGGACTCCAGGATCATGACCTGAGCCAAAGGCTCAGGTTAACCAACTGAACCACCCAGGCGCCCCACATTATTTTTGAGTGCACATGGAACATGCTCCAGAATAGATCATATATTGGATCACAAATCAGCCCCCAACAAGTACAAAAAGATTGAGATCATACCATGCATATTTTCAGACCAGAATGTTTTGAAACTTGAAGTCAAACACAAGAAAAATTTTGAAAAGACCACCAATGCATGGAAATTAAAGAACATCCTACTAAAGAATGAATGAGTTAACCAGGAAATTAAAGAAGAAATTTTTAAAAATACATGGAAGCAAATGAAAATGAAAACACGACAGTCCAAAACCTTTGGGAAGCAGAAAAGGCAGTCTTAAGAGGAAAGTATAGAGAAACACAGGCCTACCTCAAGAAACAAGAAAAGTCTCAAATACACAGCCTAAACTTACACCGAAAGGAACTAGAAAAAGAACAGCAAATAAAGCCTAAAGCCAGCACAAGAAGGGAAATAATAAAGATTAGAGCAAAAATAAACAATATAGAAACAAACAAGCAAAAACAAACAGAAAAAAAAAAAACACAGCAGAACAGATCAGTGAAACTAAGAGCTGGTTCTTTGAAAGAATTAATAAAATTGATAAACCCCTAGCCAGATTTGGGACGCCTGAGTGGCTCAGTTGGTTAATTGTTTGCCTTCGGCTCAGGTCATGATTCCAGGGTCTTGGGATTGAGTCCCACATCGGACTCCCTGGGAGCCTGTTTCTCCCTCTGCCTGCCTCTTCCCCTGCTTGCATGCTCTCTCTCTGACAAATAAATAAATAAAAATCGTAAAAAAAAAAAAAAAACTAGTCAGACGTATCAAAAAGAAAAGAGAAAGGACCCAAATAAATAAAATCATGAATGAAAAAGATCACAACCAACACCACAGAAATACAAACAATTATAAGAAAATATTATGAAAAATTATATGCCACGGTGCCTGGGTGGCTCAGTCAATTAAGCATCTGCCTTCAGCTCAGGTCATGATCCCAGGGTCCTGGGATCGAGCCCCAAATCAATCAGGGGCCCTGATCACTGGGGAGCCTACTTCGCCTTCTCCCTCTGCCTGCCGCTCCGCTTGCTTGTTCTCTCTCTCTCTGATAAATAAAATCTTAAAAAAAATCATGTGCCAACCAACTGGGCAATCTGGAAGAAATGGACAAATTCCTAGAAGCATACAAACCACCAAAACTGATATAGGAAGAAATAGAAAATTTGAACAAACCGATAACCAGCAAAGAAATTGAATCAGTAATCAAAAAATGTCCCAACAAACAAAAGTCCAGGGCCAGATGGCTTCCCAGGGGAATTCTACCAGATATTTAAAGAAGAGTTAATACCTATTCTCAAACTGTTCCAAAAAATTGAAATGGAAGAAAAACCTCCAAACTCATTCTACAAGACCAGCATTACCTTGTTTCCAAAACCAGACAAAGACCCCACTAAAAAGGAGAATTACAAGCCAATATCCCTAATGAACATGGATGCAAAAATTTTCAACAACATACTAGCAATTTAATTCCAACAGTATATTAAAAAGACTTATTCACCACGATTTATTCCTGGGCTACAGGGGGTGGTTCAATATTCACAAATCAATCAACGTGATATACCACATTAATAAAAGAAAGGATTGGGGCACCCGGGTGGCTCAGTCAGTTAAGCATCTGCCTTCAGCTCAGGTCATGATCCCAGGGTCCTGGGATGGAGCCCCACATGAGGCTCCCTGCTCAGCAGGGAGTCTGCTTCTCCCTCTGCCCCTCCCCACTGCTTGTGTTCTCTCTCTCTCTCTCAAATACATAAATAAAATCTTTAAAAAAAAAAAAAGAAAAGAAAAAATAAGAACCATATGATCCTCTCAACAGATGTAGAAAAAGCATTTGACAAAATACAGGATCCATTCTTGATAAAACCCTCAAAAAAGTAGGTATAGAGGGAACATATCTCAACATCATAAAAGCCACATACAAAAGACCCACAGCTATTATCATCCTCAATGGGGAAAAACTGAGAGCTTTTCCTCTATGGTCAGGAACAAGACAGGGATGCCCACTCTCACCATTACTATTTAACACAGTACTGGAAGTCTTAGCCTCAGCAATCAACAACAAAAAGAAATAAAAGGCATCCAAATGGACAAGGAAGAAGTCAAACTTTCACCGTTTGCAGACGACATGATACTCTATGTAGAAAGCCCAAAAGACTCCACTAAAAAATTGCTAGAACTGATACATGAACTCAGAAAAATCGCAGGATATAAAATCAATGTGCAGAAATCTGTTGCTTTTCTATACACCAATAATGAAGCAACAGAAAAAAGAAATCAAGGAATTGATCCCATTTACAACTGCACCGAAAACAATAATATACCGAGGAATAAACCTTACCAAAGAGGTAAAAGAAAACTATAGAACATTTACAAAAGAAATTGAAGAGGATACAAAGAAATGGGGAAAAAAATGCCATGTTCATGGAAACAAAGAACAAACAATGTTAATATGTCTATACTGCCCAAAGCAATTACACATTTAATGCAATCCCTATCAAAACACCACCAGCATTTTTCATAGAGCTAGAACAAACAATCCTAAAATTTGTATGGAACTACAAAAGACCCTGAAAAACCAAAGCAATCCTGAAAAAGAAAAGCAAAGCTGGAGGCTTCATGATCCTGGACTTCAAGCTATATTACAAAGCTGTAGTCATAGGGGCGCCTGGGTGGCTCAGTCAGTTAAGCAGCTGCTTTTGGGTCAGGTCATGATCCTGGGGTCCTGGAATCAAGCCCCACATCGGGCTCCCTGCTCAGCCAGGAGTCGGCTTCTGCCTCCCCTCCCCTGACCCCCCCTGCTCTCTCACTCACTCTCTCTCTCTCTCTCTTTCTCTCTCAAGTAAATAAATAAATTCTTTAAAAACAATAACAAAAAGCTGTAGTCATCAAGACAGTATGGTACTGGCACAAAAACAGACACGTAGATCAATGGAAAGAGTAGAAAACCCAGAAACGGACCCACAGCTATATGGTCAACTAATCTTCAACAAAGCAGGAAAGAATATCCAATGGAAAAAAGACAGTCTTTTCAACAAGTGGTGTCGAGAAAACTGGACAGCAACATGCAGAAGAATATAACTGGACCACTTTGTTATACCAAACACAAAAGTAGACTCAAAATGGATGAAAGACCTAAATGTGAGACATGAAACCATCAGAATCCTGGAGGAGAACACAGGCAGCACAGGCAGCAACCTCGTTGACCTTGACTGTACCTCGTTGACCTTGACCACAGCAACTTCTTACTAGACATGTTGCCAGAGGAGAGGGAATCAAAAGCAAAAATGAACTATTGGGACTTCATCAAGATAGAATCTTCCGCACAGGGAAGAAAACCATCAAAAGTAAAAGGCAGTCCACAGAGTGGAGAAGGTATTTGTAAATGACATAGCTGAGAAGGGCCAGTATCCAAAATCTAGGAAGAAACTATCAAACTCAACACCCAAAAAACAAATAATCCAGTTAAGAAATGGGCAGAAGACATGAATAGATATTTTTCCAAAGAAGACATCCAGATGGCCCTCAGACACATGAAAGGACGCTCAATATCACTCATCATTAGGGAAATACAAATCAAAACCACAATGAGATACCACCTCACACCTGTCAGAATGGCTAAAATTAACAACACAGGAAACAACAGATGTTGGCGAGGATTTGGAGAAAGGGGAACCCTCTTACACTGCTGGTGGGAATCCAAGCTGGTGCAGCTGCTCTGGAAAGCAGTATGGAGGTTCTTCAAAAAGAAAAATAGAATTCCCATATGATCCAGCATATGCAAATCCTTTGGCATTTACCCAAAGTATACAAAAATACTGATTTGAAGGGGTACATGCACCCCAATGTTTATAGCAGCATTATCAACAACAGCCAAACTGTGGAAAGAGCCCAAATGTCCATCGACTGATGAATGGATAAAGAAGATGTGGTATATATATACAATGGACTATTACTCAACCATCAAAAAGATGAAATCTTAACATTTGCAACCACATGGAGTAGGAGGACCCTGGGTTCACCTCTTGCAGCGTGGCCACCGAGAGAACACCACGTCAGCACAAATAACCCAGAAAGTGACTGGAAGACTGGCAGAACAGACTCTCCACAGCCGGATATAGACAAGAGGCCACAACAAAGCAGATCCACCCACTCTGATATGCTCTTGGCAAGATCCCGTCAAAGCAGTGCCACAAGCCTGGCAGTGTGCAAGCAGCCCAGACAAAGGCCAACACCACTCCAAAGTGAGTCTTGCTCCAGGGAGAGGGGAAGATAACCACACACCAGGGGCACCTGGGTGGCTCAGTCGGTTGAGTGTCTGCCTTCGGCTCAGGTCATGATTCTGGCGTCCTGGGATCGAGCTCCGCATCGGGGCTGCTTCTCCCTCTCCCTCTGCCTGCCTGTCTGCCTACTTGTGATCTCTCTCTCTCTCTGTCAAATAAATGAATAAAATCTTAAAAAAAAAAAAAAAAAAAAACACCACACACCAGTCTGACTGTGACTCCAGCAGTGGGCTGGGGCAGGCAGCTGGTCTGACTTGCAGGCCCCACCCACCAATACAAGCTCCAGGGAGAGGGGAAGATAACCACACACCAGTCTGATTATGACCCCAGCAGTGGGCGGGGGGCAAGCTGCTAGTCTGACTGCAGGCCCCACTCACCAGCAAAACCTTCTCAGGGGACAACACAGGGAAAGTGCCTGCAGTTTGGTGCTACTGCATCTCTGGCAAACGCCTGGTCTGGCTCAACTTAAGCCCAAGGCAGCCCCAGACCGGCCCACTAACACCACGGGCACCAGACTCTGCCCACAACAGGCAGAGAGCCATCACAGGCTGGACTGAAGGCAAACACAGCTCCACCACAACAGTAAGGCACCCCTGTAGCAACACACATAGGAGACACCCCTGAAGCACCATTTTCTGGTGAAAAGGAGACCATTGCACTGTGGGGCACTACAGGACCTCTTCTTCATAAAGCCACTACTTTCAAGGGCAGGAGACGTAGCTGACTTTCCTAACACAGAGAAACAGACATAGCAATAGACAGAATGAGGAGACAGAGGAGTATGTCCCAAATGAAAGAACCAGAACAAAATCAGAGCAGGAGACCTAAGCAAAACAGAGATAAGTAATATGTCTGAGAGAGAATTTAAAGTAATGCTCGTAAAGATATTTGCTAGAATTGAGAAAGAAGTGCAGGACCTCCATGAGACCCTCCACCAAGAGATAGGAGACCTAAAAAAAAGAACCATTTAGAGCTATTGGACTCACTAAATGAAAATAAAAATAGACCACCTGGAATAAATAGCAAACAAGAGGAAGTAGAACAACGGATCAGCCACCTGGAGGACAGAGTCATGGAAAGTAATCAAGTTGAGCAGATGAGAGGGGGAAAAAAATACGCAAAATGGGAATAGACCCAGGAAAAAAAATATGCAAAATGAGAATAGACTCAGCGACACTGTCAAGCATAACAGTCGCATGATCCGGGATCCCAGAAGAAGAGAAAAGTGGGCAGAAGATTTGTCTGAAAAAATAATAGCTAAAAACTTCCTGAATCTGGGGAAGGAAAGAGAAATCCAGATCAAGGAGGCAGAGAGCCTCCAACAAAACCAACCCAAAGAGGTCTGCACCAAGATACAAAGTAAATAAGATGGCCAAAAGTAGTGATAAAGAGAGAATTTTAAAAGCAGCAAGAGAAAGGAAAGCAGTGACATACAAGGGAAACCCCACAAGGCTATCATTGGATTTTTCAGTGTAAACTTTGCAGACCAGAAGAGAGAGTCATGATAAATTCAAACAGCTAAAAGGAAAAAATCTACAGCCAAGAACACTCTATCCAGCAAGGCTTTCATTCAGAATAGAAGGAGAGATCGAGTTTCCCAGAAAAACAAAAGTTAAAAGCAAAATCAGCCACGTCCCTGTCACACATGATGCCATCGGCCTGTGGGTCCCAAATTCACAGTCCCGCTGCCCTCCTGCCCAAGTCAGCATGTACTGCCTGCCACCTGCTCAATTTCAAGTCAACATGCCTTCACCTCAGATTGCCAATGGCTCCAACTGGCACTCTTCCTCTCAAATTCCATCCCCTGTGCTCAAGTTTGTGCACAAAAGTGCTCATAATTTTAACAGCAGAATGAAGCAACCCAAATAGTGACATTAATTCTGTGGAATATATAATGGATAAAAGGAGTGTGCTAGGCTGAGAACATCTCCAACAAGCACATCAAAGAACAATACATACAGCATGATTCTGGTTACATTCTGGTTACAAAGGAAACAAACTCAGGAATAATAAAACAAGACAAAAGCAGAGAAGGTGACAAACCATAAGACTCTTAATCATAGAAAACAAACAGAGGGTTGCTGGAGGGGAGGGCGGTGGGGGGATGGAGTAACTGGGTGATGGGCATTAAGGAGGGCACGTGATGTAATGAGCACTGGGTGTTATATAAGACTGATGAATCACTGAACTCTACCTCTGAAACTAATAATACACTATATGTTAATTAATTGAATTTAAATTTAAAAAAGAAACCCCTCCAAAATTAATTAATTAATTAATTAAAATGGCCTCAGCAGAGGGGTGCCTGGGTGGCTCAGTCAGTTAAGCATCCAACTCTTGATTTTGGTTCAGGTCATGATCTCAGCATTGTGAGACTGAGCCCTACGTCAGGCCCTGCACTGGGTGTGGAGCCTGCTTAAAATTGTCTCTCTCCTTCTCCCTCTGCTGTTCCCCCCACCCCCCACTCCCTCTCTAAAAGTATATATATATTTACTTACCTGTTTATATATAAATATCTCATATTAGATATTTATATGTATATATGTCATATATATATATATAATGGCCTCAGCAGAGAGTACCCTAAGGCACCTGGTGGAAATGAATGCAAATTGGCTGTAGAAGAACCCATCTTTAACCTAGACACTTGAAAAATATCCACAGATAAAATTTCCAGAAACATGAGCTCACAGTCAAAAAATTACAAAACACACAAGGAAACTAGGCACCATGAACAGAGCCAGAAGAAACAGAGACGAGAATTTGCCCCCAAAAAGACTCCAATATTGAAACATTAGCCACAGAACATAAAATAACTATGTGTAATATGTTTAACAATAAAATCAGTTGAGGGCGCCTGGGTGGCTCAGTTGGTTAAGCGACTGCCTCAGGCTCGGGTCATGATCCTGGAGTCCCGGGATCGAGTCCCGCATCGGGCTCCCGGGTCAGCAGGGAGTCTGCTTCTCCCTCTGACCCTTCCCCCTCTCATGCTCTCTCTCTCAAATAAATAAATAAAATCTTTAAAGGAAAAAAATGGGTTGATATATTAGCAAAGAGCAAGAGACTATAAAAATACCAACTATATTTGAAGAACCAAATAGAGAAATGAAATGAAATAAAATATAAATTAAAATATAATAATTAAATTTTTAAAACTTGATGAATGGGTTTAACCACAAACAAGAGACAGTTGCAGAGACAATTAGTGAACTATAAAAGAAATTACCCAGAACGTAGTACAGATAGAGAGATGGAAAACATGAATGAGAGGTCAAGAGATAGGGAGGAGAGAATGGAAAGTTCCAGAAAGAAAAGAAAGGAGAGGAGAGGAAGAAGTAATAGAGCCAAGGAAATATTTACAGAAACAATGGATGAGAATTTTCCAAAACTGAGGAGAAACACCAATTCACAGGTTTGTAACAACTGAATGAACCCCAACTAATGAATCTCAAGCAGGTTAAATACAAACAAATCCAATTCTAGAGACGTAATAATGAAACCGTAGAAAAACAAAGACAAAGACAAGATCTTAAAAATAGTAGAGCAAAAAGAGGAATAAAGGACTAAAAATTAGACTGACAGCTGATTTTTTTCAAAAACAAAAATAAACAACAGAAGAAAGTGGATAATAACTTAAATGAGCAGGGAGAAAACTCAACCCACCAAAAATATCTTCCAAGAACAAGTGCATAATAAGGAAAAACAAAACCTAAGAGAGTTTGCTACCAAAAGATAAGCAAATATTTAAGGATGAATTTCAAACATAAGGAAAATTGAACAAATGAGTGGTAAAATGTGTGGCTGAATATAAATACATATTAACTGGTGATGCGGACTTGTGGAGCCAAAAAGAGAAAACCAATGCACCTGACAAAGATGGTGCATAAACCAGGAAGAGGTGATCAGAATTAGATATTTTAAGGTTCTTCCTTCAAGAGAAGGAAAAAATACTGAATACTTTATACTAATGAATCCAATATGCATGTGAATATATCCAAGGTAACCCCCGAAATAGGAGGAATAGGCTTACATACTGATTAGGACAAAAATGAAATGGGTGAAAAATTACTTCAGTCAATTATGATTGGAAAAAGAAATATAGAAAATGAGGGAAAATAGAAAGCATAAAATAGAATGGCAGAAATAACAAATACATAGTAATTTCAATACATCTGAATGAATTCAATAATCTAGTTAAGAAAGAAAGATTATCTGATCAGATTTTTAAATCTCCATGTGCTGTTTACAAAAGACAAATCAAAAGCAAAAGGACTCTAGTCAATAATAGCAGAATGAAAAAAGATACACCATGCAAATATTAACCAAACAAAAGCTGATTAATATAAAGTGCAACATGCAAAGAACATTATTAGAAATAAAAAATAGTCACATATTAATTTAAAAAATCCCCCAAAGATTAACAATTCTGAACTTGTTTGCATTTAATAATTTAATTTAATAAAACTCAAGGTTTTTGTGCCATGATTCTTAAATCTTAGCTGTATTCCGAAAATCATCTCATACACTCTCAATATATAATTAAGACATGCAGGAAAAAGAGATGAAAACTATGTCATGACAAGATGCACACTAGGGGTGCCTGGCTGGCTCAGTTGCAAGAGTATGCAACGCTTGATATCTGGGTTGTGAGTTTGAGCCCCACGTGGAGTGTAGAGATCACTTAAATAAAGAAAATTAAAAAAAAAAATGCACACTAGTGAACTGGCAAGGGGATGGGGAGGGCCCAGCTCTGATCACATGCCCAAGTAGAGGCTCTTACCTCACCGGAACGCAGCCTTTTCACTCATTAAATGAGGGAAATACATACATACATCTGAGGATCACAAAAGACAATGGATGTGAAAGTGTCTTGTAAAAATAAAAGTGCTACACAAATGTAAAGTGGCGTTATTCTTAATAATTTCAGATTTGCTGGGGCAGGGAACAGAGAGCTACATCCTGTGACTCAGTCCTACCCCTCTTCCTGGGCCCACCCCAGCTTACAAAAATGGGCTTCACACGGTCAGGACCACAGGTTGAAGGATTAATATCAATTATGCATGGTGAGGGGGAAGAGAGTCTCAGCTAGGGGAATGGGGGTCACACAGCCTCTTCCACCGCCCCACCCGCAGGTGAACTGGCTCCCAGATCAGCTTCAGCAAAGGGACAGAGTATAAATGAAGCAACCCCCCCCACCTCATATCTGAACCTCTCCCTCTCCTCTAAGCCCAGACCCCTACTCCACAGAGTGAGCTCAAAGGGTTCGCTTCAACTTTACATCAATTGGAGTCAAACAATAAAAATGAACAGTCCATGCACCTCTCCACCCCCAATTCCACCCCTTGATGGCTGCACCCACCAGATTCCATGGGAAATGCTGTTTCCTCCCATCACCACCACCCCCCCCAAAAAAACCTTTAAAATCATACCTTGGGCGCACCTGGCTGGCTCAGTCAGTAGAGCCTGGGACTCTTGGTTTCGGGATTGTGAGTTCGAGACCCACACTGGGTGTACAGATCACTTAAAAATACAATCTCTTTTTTAAAAAATCACACTCTCAAAGCAAACAAAAAGACTTGCTATTTATTTGGGATTTGTTTTATTTCTTTAACTCCATGTTCCACTACTGCGGAGAAGCGGAAGCTAAAGGACAAGCCTCTTCATGTGGCAGGTGGACGACGCACGTTTGTGGGTTCACTTCAGCCTCCAGAGCAGCTCCTCCCTCGGTGGAGGGGGAGGAGGTCTTCACCTGCGGAGACAGTTCCTCCTTCCTCTTTGCACCGAGGTCTTTTCGCCCCTGAAAGGGGGGGAAGAGGTTCAAATTCTAACTGTCTTTGCAAACCGCCTTCCTTTCATCCACTCACTCACGCAGGTGTGTCTTAGACAGAGTTGAGTTGCTTTATGGAGCCAAAAGATACCCCTGCTGACATTCCCTGGGCGGGCAAATCCTGTCTCCCCCCTTCATAAGAAGAGCTCCCTGAGAGCCAGAGCTGCGGGTTCCATCAACACGGGCCCCTCCCCAGGGGTTCAAGAAAACCACTGCCATTCTCCCCCCAGCATTCTGCTCTCCGCCCACACGAGGGCGCACGCTCCACGTCCCAAATTGCCTACCACCGTCGGCGGGTCAGGTACTTTGCCAGAGCGAGTTAAATAGAGCCGACCAAGGCTGGGACAAGGTTCTTCGGCCTGGGAGCAGGAAGCCCTGGATCTCTTCTGCTTCCCGTCAGGGCCAGCTCCTACTCCCTGCGGGGCAGGAGGGGCAACTAGAGGAGGGACTAGTTGCCCTTTCTCGACTGTTCACTCTTCGCAGGCCCATGGAGAAGGAAGACAATTGCACAAAGTTGGGCCCCCAGGAAGTGGGGAAGAAAGAGGGGAAGGAGGCTCTGGTCTCCCTCTGAGGTGTCCAGAACCTACGGAGGAGCTTGCCTGGCTCAGACTAGGCCTGGAGGGGAGAGAACAGTGACAAATGCCCCATTGCCGTGAGATACAGTTTATCCCCATGCCCCGCACCCTGAAACCACAAATGCAAACAATGGATTCAGACAATAATTCAATTAGTCATTCTCCCTGATGGGGGCTGAGAGCCACTGGTTCCCATGAAATAACTAGGATGATTCATTCTGAGGCTGCAGGCATGGGCCAGCTCAATATTGAAAGGCTTGAAGCTGTGGTTGGCCCAGCCCCAGGGACCCCACCCTGCCCCCATCAAAGCACCCCATGATTCTCACGTTCCTGCAGCTATGAGCTACTCAGACCACCACCCCCAAGACAAAATACAGAGACAGGCTCCTAAAGTAGGCCCCCCACCTTCAACTGGGCCATGGGCAGCTGCTGTGGACTCAGCCCTACAGTGGCCTCAGTGGCCTCAGAACACTCCAGCCGGACTTTGGGCATGCCAGATGTGCCCTCTCTGCCTCCACTTCACAGTAGGAAGAAAGTGGACCGGCCCCCACCCATTCTGTCAGCACACCAAGAGCAAAACGGGTCTTTGTCTTCAGGGACCCTGCCAGTGATGTGGGAAACAAAGGCAGAAGGAAATGTAAATAAATTTAAATGTCCTTATAGTCTGCAGCCCATTGACAAAATACTTGAGGCTAGCAGAGTATACCTTCCTGCAGGAAGCTCCCAACGGTCTTAAAGTAAATGCTTTGCTAGAGGGAAAAACCTGAGCTTGACAATAGCAAGGCCTCCAGTATCCTGAGAGTCCGGACGGCTTTAATGTATGAAAGTCCTTCTGGATCTTCCCTTGTCTTTACTTCCCCCAACCCAAAGGTATATAATCAGTTGCTCCTTACAATCCAGGGACAGCCGCTCTTTTCTGCCCACGGGTCCTGTCCCCGAGCTTTAATAAAACCACCTTTTCGCACCAAGGATGTCTCAAGAAATCTTTCTTGGCCATCGGCTCCAGCCCCCACCAACCTCACCAACATTCAAAAACTACATCGCATCACCAGGACTATCTCTGCCCCCCCCCCCATTGGACCCATCCCAGCCTGGCTCAGGCACCATTTCCTTCCCCACCCACATCCTAAAAACCCTCTTTCCTGGGGACCACCTGAGTGTCCCTTAAGATGCCTTCGTCCAGGGCGAGACCCTTTTCTAATTCATGTAAAGGCACCTCACGAGCTAGCGGCGGCCTGGTCAGGGTGGCCCCAGGTGTGGGGCATTGCTGAGTCACTCCCAGTGGTGACCATGAGCAAATTCTGATGGCTGGCGCAGCACCACGAAGAGGAGGGAACAGAAGTCACTAGAAGCCAGGACATGGAGGCAGACTTGACCAAAAAAAGATATTTATTGAACAGTTACCCACCACTGGAGCTGACTCAGGCAGGCCCGATGGAGGGTGTCTCCACCTTCCTGATTTATTTTCAGCCCTTGAGGGCATCATTGTAGATCAAAGCCAAGGCTCCCAGGAAGGTGACATATTCCTGGAAGTTCACCACCTGGTCCTTGTTCCGGTCCTTGTTCCGGTCCAGGTCGTCCATCAGCTTTGCAATGTCAGCATCCTGCAGCTTCTAGCATGTCAGAAAGGGAAATCCAGACTCAGTGTGATGAGAACCTTGGGTTCTCTCCCTTTCTCCTTTCCAGGCAGCCCTCCCTCACACAAGAGGTTGTGCACTCTCTTTGTCAAAGACACTGAGTCCACCTTGGGTTCACTTGGCTTTACTTCTCCTCCGCTCCGGCTCCTCACTAGGGAGAGTACCAGGCTGAGAGTATTAGGAATTGACCAATGGTCCCAGTAAGCTATGTGGACTTGGGCCCCAGAATGTGGATAACTGTGAGCCAGATGCACCTGGCACCTCTCCCTCTCCTCACCCTGCTTCTAAAGGGCAGAGGAAGAGGGGCCTTACACACCGCACCAATGGTGAGCTCTTTCTGGATCAGCTCCTTCAGCTCCTTCTTGCTCAGAGTGTTGTCACCTTCCCTGCCCGAGTACTTGTGGAAGACCAATGGCCTGAACCACGGGGCACGCCATGGCTGGGCACTGGGCTCAGAGCTGGGGATGGAAAGCCTGGTCAGTGCCCAGCGGCCTCCCCACCCACCCACATTCACATTCCCCAAGTGCTCTGTCCCCACCCGCATCGGTGTCACCATCAGGAGCCAGCCCAGGGCTTGAGCGGGAGGGAGAGGCAGACCTGAAGGCCCAGAGGAGAGAGGTGGTCAAGGAGCAAATAAGACCACAGGTGAGAGCTAGCCTCCACCTCTCCAGGGGTTCCAGAAACTGGAGAGTATGAGGCGGGCCGCACACAGGCCGCGCTTACACACCCGGGGCACACCCCTCCCGCAGCCCGGGGTACACTCGGCCGGCCATCCGCTGGCCGGGGGCCGATTCACCCCAGGGCGGGCGGCCACAGGAACCCGGTGGGCCCGCGAGGACTCACCGCTTGGCCGGGAGAGCGTCCAGGGACCGGCGGGGCGGTGGCCAGCGCGCCTTTTAGCGGCCGCGGAGCCGAGGCCCGGCGAGCCAGAGCCCACCCCTCCCGCCGCCAGGCCCCCAACCCCGCCCCGCCTACCCCAGCCAACTCGCCCCCCCCCCCACACACACACCCCCCCCCCCACACACACACACACCCCCGGCCAGCCCCACCCCGACCTCTGCCCCGCCCTCAGGCCCGCCCCGTCCAGACCCGCTGGGCGCCCAAGCCCGCGCCCAAGCCCGCGCCCGCACGACACACCCTGGGGGCCCCCCCAGCCCTCGGCGCTTCCTGCCCCGGGCTGTTCCGGGTTCCCGGGATGGAACCGGGATCCCAGGGGTGACCGTTGCAAGCCAGGGACATCGAGCTCCGAGCCAGCTCCCTGGTCCGGGGGTGCCCCGGAGGGTGTTCAGGATCAACCCCAGATGAAGGAGAGGGAGCAGCCAGTGGTCTATAGGATATGATTTAAAGGACATCTGGAACACCCACCCCTCAGCAAAAACAAATTCCCACCACAAGCCTCACAACCATTCCTCCCCGACTGCACCCCCTCCCTCCCCACCCACACCCCCACACCCCCACACCCCAGCCTGGAATTCCGCCTGCAGCCTCTTGCCGGGCAATGTGCACACTGGCGCTTGCCTGAGTTATGTACCCTCCAGTGAAAAGGTTTTCCAGATCCTCTCCTGAGACAGGATTTTCACAGGGGGAAGTGGAGACAGCAGAAGCACTGAACCCCATAGATGATTGTGGTGGGGTGGGTAGGGCTAGCTGCCGAGGGGGAAATGGGGGAGAGGGAAAGGGGGCTGGCATGGGGTGTTGTCCTGGTGGCCTTCTGTGGCCTCAGACTGGCTTGTCCACCACTGCCCTCAGGAGCCTCCCCCAGCTCCCTCACTGCCTGTGCTCTATCAAAGCGCTTCCTCTTAGCTTTCTCTGGGAGGCAAGTGAAAGCCTGGCCCAACTTCCCCCATTTTCCGGAAAGGCAAAACTAAGCCCAGCAAGCTCAGTGACATCCACACTGAAGAAGGGCAGGAAGTGGGGTGGAAGCCCAGGACCCTAACTCCCAGAGGCTCTCAACCCACTCAAGGGAAAGTTCTGCCTTGCCCCGCCCACCCCCAGGCAAGGTGGACAAGACTTCCTCAAAACCAGCCAGGAATGGAAAATCTTTATTTCCCCTGCTGGAAGGGAAGGCTGAAGCGGGGTCCATCCAGAAGGGAGAGGAGGGCAAGGGACCAGAGAGGAGCTGTGAGAGGGGTTGCAGAGACCAGGGGCAAGGGGCTGAGCCCTGGTCATTCACTGTCCTCCAGGAAGAAGTCGTTGTAGGCCATGCACAGCGTGGTCGGGAACACCGAGTACTCCTTGAAGTCGATCTCCTGGTCACTGTTCTTGTCCAGGCTCTTCATCAGGTCATCAGTGCTGCTCTCCTTCATCTTCTTCAAGGGCCCAGGGAGAGGGACAGGTCAGCCACCCCACCTAGCCCTGCCTCACCACTGCGTGGTGCCACCCACCCCCTGGGAAGGCAGTCTCAGGGTGATCCTCATCTGGGTCAGCAACACTCTGAACATCTCAACCCCCAGCATCTCCCCCAGCCCACACCCCGTCTGGGGCCTGGCACCACGCAGTGACCTGACTCCTGAACCTAAGCGAACGTCCGCAGGAAAGCTGGCCCAACACCCCCTTTCCTCAGCACTTCCCACCATCCAAAGAAATAATCATCTAGATTTTATACAGTGTCCAACCGAAATGCCTTGGTGACTACGTGGCACTGAGCATGATTCAGACTTCTTCTGTCTCTGTAGAGGATAGTTGAGAACCGACCCAGACAACACGCCATGAGAGCAGTGTGCCGGAGCCCAGAAGCCAACACGGCCTCCCTTTCTGGGAGAGCTTGCAGCACACCTGTGTGAGGATGAGGCCGCGGCTCAGCCATACTCTGTCTGTCCCCTGCTCTCCCAGCCCAGCTCCACCAAGAGGACGGAAACAGGGCCCTCCCGTGGGACAGGAAGAAAACACGGACCTGTTCTGCCCTCCCCTCTTCACTGCCCTTAGCTCCCACTTTTCCACAGGAGACAGACGTCAGGACAAATGGAGATGGAAACAGCTTCTCTGTGACGCGGTCCTTACCCCCAGTCTGGGCTCCTGTTAAAGTCAGGCCTTCCCCAGGGCCTCTGTTCCCCTGTAATTAACGCCTAGGGGAGCCGCCACCCCTCCCTTTGCCCTCGTTAACTCCAGGATGCAGAGAGCCTGGCAGGAAAGCCGGAGGGCAGGCTTGGTGAAACCCACACCTGCTCCAGCCCACAGCCCAAAGGGGAGGTTCTCTCTGGGGAGGCCCACCAAGGTTCACAATGTGACTGGAGAGGCCCCCAAGACTGGATTTTCAAGGAAAAAGGAAGGACTCAGCCTCTTACTAGCTGGATGTCTTTAGACAAGTTAGATAATGTTTCTGAGCCTCTGTTTTTTTGAACTGTAAAAATAACATAACTTCCTCATAGACCTTCCCCTTGGTCAGCCACCTCCCACCGTCTCCATCTGGCAAGAAACAATCTGTCTCCTTCCAACCTTGTGTTCACAAATTAGAAGAATGATCCTTTTTGTTCCCATGTCAGTGCCAGCTGAGAGCCCTGGATGTACCAGGCACACAGGTGAAGGCCCTGCCCTTGAGCCGTGCGCAGCTCAAGCTGGGCACCCTGGTGCCTTGTCCCCCATGATTCCTCACACAGGCTCTTCCATGGCTGTGTGGGCCTGGCCTCAACAAAGAAGGCTCCCTGACCTCTAAACCTTCACACAGGCTGTAATTCACCCTCTGGATGCTGCCCTTCCTCCTTCCCAGTGAAACCCAACTCGTCCCTGGTCACAGAGGTCTTGCATCTGGTGGCCCAAGATGTCCACCTTCTTCATTAGGTCTCTGTCAGTTCCCTTTGGCCGTCCTGCTCCTGGCTGAGACTAGAGCACTTGGAGGGCAGATGTGTGTCCCCTATTCTGGGTCTCTACAGATGCAGAACTGGGGCTTCCTACCTCACAGAAGGGGAGCCCCTGACAGTGGTATGGTGCTTCCTCTGTTTCCCTCCTCCCCCATGGTGTGCACAGGGAGAATTCAGGCTTTGGGGTGGGGGTGACAGTCACCTACCTCTCCAAGACACAGCTCCTTCTTGATCAGCTCCTTTAGTTCCTCCCTGCTGAGGGTCAGTTTGCTGCCTTCTCTCCCCGAATATTTATGGAAAGTGGTGACCATAGTGGTCAGGGCCTTCTCAAGAGGTGTCTCCATCAGTGTGTGGCTCTGGAGGGTGAAGGGAGAGAGAAGGATCAACATCCAGGGGAAGCCAGACCTTCTGCTTCCCCTATCACTAGCCCAGCCTCGAGGCTCTCTCTAAAGAACCAGAAACTAGAACCCAGATGACACAGAATCTACCAACAAGTGGACCCAAATGTACCAGAACAGGTTGTAGTAAGACCGGAGGCAAACGTGGAACAGCCAGAGCCATGAGACCAGCCAGCCCCCAAAGGAGCTTACACAGGGGACTGCTTAGGAGATGCTGGAAAAGGGCTCTAGGGGCAGATGACAAGGTGACCTCCCCAAAGATGAACTGGTGGCAGATGATGGAGCCGAGAAAGGGCCCCTGGCCCATAGAGCTTGGACATTCACTTCCCGGAGGCAGCCCTCACCCCAATCTCCCTCCTTTGCCCCGGTGCCTGAATCACCTGACAGTGGGGAGTGTGCCATTATAGAGGTAGAGGCAAAGAGAGAGTCCAGGGTTTGGAGGGGGCTGGGGCTGGAACTGGGAGATAAGGTCTCAGCAGGAAACAGGGCAGAGGTTGTTGGACTTGTCCAGCTGGTCTCAGTCTCTGGCCCAGAGAACTGCATGCAACTGGCACCAAGAGGGGTGGGCCCACCAAAATCTCCAGGACCCCTCTGAGAGCTGGATCCAGAGGTTGGGTTTGAATGTGGCCCCCCATGTCCGTCAGCACAGCCACACCCACCCAAGGGAAGAGGCAGCTCCCATAACTCAGACTCGAAAACCACTTCCCCTTAGGAAGGAGGCAACACCCAAGAAACTTGGGGGCTCCAGGTTAATCTGTGTGGAGTCCAGAGCAAGAAGGAAGAAGCAGCTGGCTCTCATCTTCAGCCCAAGCCCCCCTAGTGATTCTTGAATTGGATCTGTCATTCACCTCTCAGCACCCCAAAAACCTCAGCATCACCCACCCCCCTCTCGCACTCCAGGAGACTCAGCCAGGACCACAGGTTCTCTGGGTGGCTGCAATAGCATCCTGGCTGGTTCTGATCACAACTCCATGCCTAGAGCCACTTGTCAAGAAATTCTGATAACCACAGCTCCACACTCGGTCCTCCTTCCTGAGGGCATGCCAACTCATCATGCCAGGCCTTCCTCAAGGCTTGTCATGGTCTGGCCTCATTGCCCTGCTTGCCACAGCGTATAGATGAGCAGGGAGGTGAGAAGGAAGGACTCGCCAGGGAAGGAAGCAGCAGACAACCCACACAGCAGAAACAGGCTCCCTCCTACCACTCCCTGCCTTTGTTCCCTTGCTCTGGTCCCCAGGAAACCAGGGGAGGGAAAGAGCCAATGAGAAGGAGAGGGACCTGAGAAGGCCCAGATCAGAGCCTCATGGGACAGGGCTGGGGAGAAACCCCTCTGCCAATCTTGCCTTCCTTGTTTCCAAACAGAGTGGAAGGGGGGCACATTGAGTTCGTTGTGGCACACACATCTTCAGTTCCAGAAGCTTTATTTTCCCAACCAAAAACCAGCACTCAATCTGATGGGACAACAGGGTAGAAGAGAAGCCAGCTGCCCCGGGGAAAAAAGACCCAGGAAATGTGGGCCAAACACAGGGTATCTTCTCTCACCCTAGGCCAGTCTGCACACTGGGGCCCTCCCATCCACACCAAGAGCAGAGCAAACACACCTTGAGATGGGAATCCATGAGGGAAGATGTTTCCTGCCAAGGGCATGAAAGTCAAGGTCAAGGTCATTAGCGAGTATGGAGCCTAAGGTTTTTAAAGGGCTTTTTTTTTTTTTAAGATTTTATTTATTTATTTGACAGAGAGAGTCACAGGGAGAGAGGGAACACAGCGGAGGGAGTGGGAGAGGGAGAAGCAGGCTCCCCGCTGAGTAGGGAGCCGATGTGGAACTCGATCCCAGGACCCCGGGATCACGACCTGAGCCGAAGGCAGACGCTTAACGACTGAGCCACCCAGGTGCCCCTAAAGGGCTTTTAAAAGTGATTTCTTCTAAGCCTCACTCATCTTCATGGGAAAAAATTGTCAGAGACTTGGAATGGAAGCCTGGGAATCAGGGACCGGGAAGGGGCCCAGGAAGGGTAGGGCCAGGTGATGGTGTAGAGGTTGTGGATTTTGGGGAAGCAGGTTTGGGGGGCAGGAAGGAATGGGGCAGGGGGCAGGGAGAGTTGCCTGAATCCCAGGAGAGACATTGTTCTACCACCAAGTAGTTCGAGTATGAGAACAGAGCTGGAGTTAGGGGCTTGCACCTGTGGGTGCTGCAGCCCCACCTGGCCTGCTTGGGCGCTCCCCTCTGTGCCCACTCTGCCCCACCCCCATTGGCAAGGCTAGAGAAGCAGCAGGGACTGGTCACTGAGCAACAGGAGTTTCCGAGGTAGAGTGATGCAGGAGCGGTCCCTAGGGGAGGTCACTCCCGTGGAAGATGGGCGGCCAGGGGCCAGACAGAAGGGGAGGAGGCAGGCTTTTTCCTGGACCAAAATCCTACCCAGGCCTCTGCAGTCACACTCTGAGGGAACGTCTGAGTCAGCTGCCCCACTGCTCTGACACTTGAGAGAAAAACAGGATATAATGAGAAGGAAGGGGGAAAGCTTGAAAGGTCAAGGGACTAAGACCCCCTGCTGCGGGACACCACATTTACTCACGTCCTCCCTAAAGGCCCCCATACCACCTGGACCTGGCCTGGAAGTCTAACTTCAATCACCCACCAGCCTTTAACCTGACGGGATACAACATCCTGCCTGATATTTTCTGGGGAAAGAAAAATCTCAATTTCATTTATCAGATCATGTGTCTGGAATTTCATCTCCAAAATTATGGCCACCTCCCACCATCTCCCTCACTTCCACCCCAGCTACTATCCTCCACTCCTCCCTTTGAGGTCCTTTTTCCCTTCTCTGAAGGACCATGATTCTAACTGATAACAGCCCTCATTCCAGGGTCTCTGGGGCAGGGACAGCAAAGGTTGAGAGGGTGATATTCTCAGGCTGCTGCAATGGCGTGGCCTCCTTCCACGCGGCCTCCCTGACCTAACCATGGACAGGATGGACTCACCCATCCCTGGGTTGAAAACCAGGTCACTGGAAGGGGCCCACAGGGCAGGGCCCTCCTGATTCAGCTCCCTGCTGCAGGGCGCCCAAACTCCATTCCAGGCCCCAGCCAGGAGCAGATGCAAAAGAACTTCAATCCCTCCAGAGGCAAGGCTGAGGTGGGAGGGACAATTCTGCTGGCAAAGACCCCACAGCTGGGGCTTTCCAAGCCTTTGGGGGTTCTTTTCCCTGCCCTCGGCCCCATCAGTCAGCTCCATCATGCATGCACAAGGACAGTCTTCCATTCACCCCTCCCCCCCACCTTTACTAGTCTGCTCTCCACAAAACCGCTGCCCACTGCCTGTGCTCCCCACCCCCACATGTCCCTCAGCCCCCACCCCAGACCCAGAGTTTCTCAGACCATCAGCCTCAAAGCTTCCAAGAATCTTTATTGAACTTGGTGCACAGCGTGCACACATCTGGTGGAGCCGGGGTGAGGTCCTGTGCCCTCTACCAACCGGTAGGTTACCCCCCACCCACATGCGGGCCTTCACTTCTTCCGGGGCTGCTTATCGGGGAACCCTTCGAAGAACTCATTGCACATCATGGCAACACAGGACAGGAAGACACAGTACTCCTGGAAGTCCACCTCGTTGTCTTTGTTGCTGTCCAAGTTGCTCATCAGCTTCTGGAAGGCAGCTTCATCCGTCCTTTTCTGCAGGGAAGAGGCAACAGGTAGAACCACAAAGTCTGGGGATGGAGCCAAGACTAGACCAGGTTTCCATCTTCAGATGGGAGCTCAGGAAGGCACAGCCACTCCCTGGGGGCCCCGCTTTGGAACCCCAGCTCTCAGGGGCTAGGCTGGGGCCACAGAAGTTCCCCCCAAGGGATGAGGAACTCTGAGTACCTGCGCACAGCTGGAGAAGGGGACCACAATGTCTTCCCCCAAGGTTGTTCCAAGAATGCAACTAGACAATGGTCATGAAGGTAACACACAAACTGCATAAAGCTGGATACAAATGGGAGCTGTGAACGCTCAGGAGCGTAGGCATGTGTCTCCATAACTGTGTCTTCACATCCACAGAGACTCAAAAATTATTCATTGCTGGACTGATGGTAAACACCCCGGTTTGTGGATCTCAGCTTTGCACTTTCATTACCTTAGGAAGTTCCTTAGCCTCTCTGAACTTTTGCTGCCCTTCGGTTGAGTTGTACAAAGCACCTGGCGAAGCCTGGCGGGCGTCCTACCTGTTCGTTCCCAGCCCTCTTCCTGCTGGGCTCCAGGAAATGAGCGGCGGGTGCTCACTGTGTTTCCAACTAGAGCAAGCTCTCTGACCGGACGTCCCCATCTCGGTGACAGATACCAGCTGTAGCTACGACTCTGCCAAAACACTGGTGCCCCCCGACCCAGGCCTTGCCCCTCCTCTGCGGAGAAGGGGGCACACAGGGGCATACTCCCAGGCAGTAGCCACTCACCCCCAAGAAGCTGGGCAGCTCCCGGGTCAGCAGCTCCTTTAGCTCTGACCTGTTGAGCTTGAACTTGTCACCCTCCTTGCCGGAGTACTTGTGGAAGGTGGACACCATCACATCCAGAGCCTTCTCCAGGGGGCATGCCATGGTGGCAGTCAGGATCTGAGGACAGGGTCCCAGAGACACCCTTATCTTCCCCAGCCCCACCCTCAGAATGCCCCACCCCACTCCCATCCCTCAGGGACCACTTGGTGAGACTCTGCTCTCACCAGAGGGGGACCCCAGAAAGGTGGGGCTCAGCTCCTGGTGGAAAGTGTGTGCTTCGGGCCGCCAACACTGGCGAGGACACAGGCTGCACAGGCTCTGGATTTCAGGCAGCCTCGCTCAGGCTGGGCCTCACCAACTATTCCCCCCCCACCCCCCCCCACCCCCGCCCCAGTACTCCCACGACCACAGCAGCCCCGCCCTGCCGCATTCTCCCCCTGCCAGGGCTGCTGGAGGCCCGCCCAGGGGCCTGCAGCGGAAAAAACAAGTGGCCTAGCCCTAGAGTAGGGAGGGGCAGGGTGAGGTGGCAGGGGCAGGGGTGCAAGGGAGGGGTGGGGAGGCAAGCTCCCTTTGGCTGGGCTGCTGGGTGCAGAGCAGAGGCCCATAGGACACAACCAGACAAAAGGCCAGTTGCCTTCAGTTTTCTTCCCACACCCGAGTGTGCACACACAGGCTTGTGCAACCCAGCAAACACAAGCCAATGTGCAGACCCACAGGTCACACACACTACAGCAACAACATTTGCAAAGCCCAGCATCTCATTACCACCCAGCTAGGTCAAATCCAGCCACCGGCACGCTTCTCGTTTTGTTGGTTTTTTTCCCTTGCATGTGCGTGCAGGTGCACACACACACACACACACACACACACACCTCCCACCACAGGGCCTCCTCATCAGAATCTCATGCTGGACCCAGTTAGCTCATCTGGCCCCCACCAGCCACTCCTTCCTCTGCCCCGAGCCTGACCCCAGCCTCAACCTGACACCCCTTGCGTGCTAGTCAGGAGACCACGACTCACCAGGCCAAGAGGGAGGAGGAGATGAGGAGAGAGGGTGCGAAGAGAGAAGGAGTGGGGAAAACCCAGCGGTCTGTCCTATTTATACCCCGGCCAGGCCCTGCCCATAGCAGGGGTTGGGGGAGAGTGAGAGACAGTCCTCCTATGGGCCCCTCCACCAGCCCCGCTGGAAAACCCGCTTCCGGCCCTGGGCAGGCACACTGGACAATGGGAGAGCCCACACAGGCAGGGGTCTCAGCGGGGTGGGCACTCCCTGGTGGGCACAGCTCGATCTGAATTTTAGGGAGCGAGAGGAAGTCTGTGCCTTGGGTGTGGAGGACAGAGAAGGAGTGGTCCCACTGGGCAGCTAGAAAGCAGGATACAGGGGAGGTCAGTGATGGGTGAGAAACTGCCCTGGAAATGCCCATGGCTGGCTTAGTTGGTGGAGCATGCTACTCTAGATCTCTGAATCTCTTGAGTTCAAGCCCCACATTGGGCATGGAGCCTACTTAAAAAATGAAATAAAATAAAATAAAATCTTGAAAAAAAGAAATTGCCCTGGAAATGTGGCTGCCCAAGCACTAAGGAGGGGACCCCAGGCTCAGTGTTGCGGTATGGCTCTTGCTGCCCTTTCCCCCGCTCCAAAGGGCACTCTGCCATGCCGAGTGAGGTCCAGGGCAGGAGCTGGGGGTCTGGAGGAGGAGCAGACCAACACCCAAAGCTGATGCTAGGACCGCCCCAGGCATGTCAGTGGACAAAGGTCCTGGGTGCAGCAGTGATGGAGTAGGGAGTAGGAGTCAAGTGTGGGGCTCAGGGATGGACAGCAGGTACCCAGAGGACTGGGGAGAGGGAGGGTATCAGGAGGGGGTATCTAGAGTTGGGAAAGAATGAAAGTGAAGAACGCAGGTTGGGGTGGAAAGTTAGAGGAGAAATGGCACAAAATGGGGGAGGCAGGGATCAGGGTCACCCTCTCAGAGTGGGGTATGAACTCAAGTTGAATGAGGATCAGGAGTGGGGGGCAGCTAAGGCCCTCAACTGGTTATGGCTTCAGGGATGAGTTACGGCTCAAGGTGCCCCCTTCCCCTTCCGATGCAGGGTACGCCTCCCTGGCCAGGAGCAATACCCTAGCCAGACCTCAGACACCCTAATCCTATTAGTTCTGCTCTCTGGGCTCCCACAGCCAGGCCAACAAGCCCGCCCCACCCCTACACCCCACCCTCCTCCTCAGAGCAGCCTTGCCGAGGACTGAGCACCATCCCCAGGGAATCTCAGGCTGCCCTGGCATCCTCCTTGACAGCCCTGGGGGAGCTTCTCCTTCAAAGGCCCAAGAGAGAGAAAGAGACACCCCCAAAGCCCCTAGACATTGTCCTCATATTGACCCCACCCCTCCCACCGGAGGTGGAGACCGTATGTTTCCGCTGGGTTGGCCTCCTGCTCTCCAGCACAAAAGACCAGAGAGGAGTGAGGACTCTGCCCCAAGACCCGGACTATCAAAAGAAGCAAGCCAAACCAAGTGACACCAGTTCTTTATTAGGAGTTAAAAGGGCCTCATTTGTGCAGGGCAGCCTCGCCCCCCTCCCGTCACAGCCTCAGAAGGGAGGCAGCAACTGACTGCTCTGTGTTTTTCTAGCTGTGATCCTGGGGAGGTCCCCTCACTTCCCCAGCCTCATGGGTAGGCCCGGCCAGCGTATCAGGTCCTGCCCCAGCAGACCCTTGCCCATGGGAGCAGAGCCTACTGGGAGCAGGGGGGGTCCGGGGGACAGTCCTTGAAGTAGTCGTGACAGAAGGTGCAGAGACAGGCGAGGGAGCGCACATACTCCACGAAGTCCACCTCACAGTCCTTGTTGGTGTCCAGAACACTCATGAACTTATTGTAGTCACACTCTCGCAGCTCGGTCTGTGCAGGGGGAGGGGGAGGGGGCAGGTTGAGGAGGGAGCATGCCACTTCTTGCCCTCCCCTCCTGGGCGGTCCCACGCCTCCCACACCCTTCTGGGGGCCAGCCTCAGCCTCCTGTTCTGGTCGTTCGCCCATGTCCATGCCCCCCACACCGTCCCTCTCAGATCCCACTGTCTGCCCCTGAGTCTCTCCCTCCGTCCTCCCAGTAGCCCTGCAAAGCAGCAGGTGTAGCAACTCTCCTTCCCGTCTCACAGATGAGGACACTGGCGCTGCTGCCACGTCCGTTCCCTTTCTGGTGTCCCCTCCTCACAGACTCGCCTGTACCCCACTTGCTCAGAGCTTGCCCCCGGGTCTGTCTCTGCAGAGTCCAGGCAGTGCTCCCCCGCAGACTGGCCACCCCAGGTGCTCACCGGGGTCCAGGTGGGCAGCTCCTTCTGCAGCAGCTCCTTGAGCTCTGCCTGACAGAGCTTGTGCTTGTCCCCGCAGCGCCCCGAATATTCCTGGAAGGTGCACACGATGGCAGCCACCGCCTGCTCCAGAGGCCTGGCCATCCTCACTGTCAGAGAACAAGCGTGTGAGACTCATGCCTGAGGCCCAGGGCACCTCTGCCCAGGGCGTTTCCCAGGGACTGCTCCCAGACCTTAGTCTCCACCAGGCCTCGGGCCCCACAAGCTCCCCTCTGAGCAGCCCTCCCTGACCACTCCGGCCCCTTCTAATTTATTTCCCTACTACCCCATTGGTATTTTCCTGGATGGGGGTCTTCTTTCCCTAACATCATTGCAAATTCCTCAGGGAGAGTGCCCCACCCCCCAACCACACCCCCACACTGGGGATCCTTGAGGACTCCCTGACTGTCTACCTTCTCTCGTCCCTGACACCCAGGAAGGACTCAGTCCCACTCTGCACCACCATGAGATACAGCCTCCTGACCTTTAGGACCCAAACTCCTTCCGTACGAAATAGCACAAGGAGACCCTTGCCCTGTGTGCCCCATCTTCAGGCCCTTGGAGAAGCTGGGCATTCTCAGGGAGGGGCCAGGTCTGAGAGGAACCCCCACCACCTCATCACCACCACCGTCACCCATCCCTCCTCCCGTGCACTCTGCTTGGGATCCCCTGTGCATCGAACCAGCCATGCAACCTCAGATGAGCCATTGACACTGGGTGTCAGGGGCCTTACCTGTAAACTGGGGTTCATTCCACCTCTCAGGCCTACTCAGGGACCTGAACCGGCAGTCCACAGAGAGAGTCAGCTCAGGTATTTACCCGTCTGTGATTTGCCCCCACCTGAAGCTGTCTCCCTGCTCCCTGAGGTCGTGAGATAGAAGGCTCTGCATAGGACCACCCTGTTCTGTCAGAGGGGCAGGCTTTCCTGGAAGTGCCCGCCTCCCCCCAATCCCACGGCCTTCTGGGAGGCTGCCTCCAGCCTGGGAAACCCTGAGGCAGTCGGGAAGGCAGTACTATTCCCCTGTGAGCCTAGGGGACAGGAGTGTGCAGCAAGGCTGCCAGGCCATGGCTCTGTCCCTGATGCCCCTCTGCTGGGCCCTGTGGAGCAGAAGGCTGGCACGGCTGGGGGCGGGGCGATGGGGCAAAGCACTGCCTGTGGTCTCTCTGTGACAGACCAGCATGGGAGCAAGGTGTCTGTGTTCCCAGCAGAGGAAAGGGCCACACACGCAGGGAATAAGGAAACTCAGGGGTGCTCAGCTGCCCTTCTGGGCTCCGGCCGGCCTGGCTGGCACCACCACAGTTGCTCTTCCAGAAGCTGGGTGCCTGGAGACTGGAGGGAATCCTCTCTTCCCTGTGAAGCCCCGACCCCTGCCAGACCTCAACGCTCCACACCCCTAGCCCAAGCTTCCAGACAGCCCTTCACTGTACAAAGGGCCCCTGAGCCCACCATATCTGACGTCCCTCACCTGGCCAGTCCCTGCTGTGCTCGTCCCTCTGCACCCACGCCCAGACCCTGAGCTGCCCTGCCTCCCAATCCAGGGCAGCACCCAAGCAGCTCGTACTCACCGCTGGTGTTGGTTTCAGCTGTAGGAGGCTAGAGACGGGACATCCCTATTTGTAGCCTCCCAACGAAGGAAGGGAGCAATTATGGGGACCCAAGTAGGTCAAGCTGAGGATACCCCCAGGGGCTCCCCTGCCTCCTTCCCTGGCGGCCCTTATTATAGGCCCCACCAGCCCACCCACCCATGCATACATCAAAGGCCCATTCGGGGCCACAGACACAACCCCCTTATTGTCCACCCCCAGAGCTGGGAACTGGGCACGGCAACCCCCAACCCTTTCCAGCACAGTTGGAGGAGACAGGCTGATCCATCACATCCACCCCCACCTCTTCACTCCAGAAGCACACATAGCTTCACCCTTAGAGAATCCCTATGCCAGAGGGGGTCTTGGAGAGCATCTGCTTAGCACCCCCCACTTGCAGGTGAGAACACCTAAGGTAGCCTCCCTGCCTGACCAGGTCAATGGTTCTTGGTCACTTTGGGCTGTGGACTGCTCTCTCCCCTGAGGAGACCATCTGCAGGGCGTCTAGAAGAACAGGAGGAAGGAAGGCAAACTCTCCGAGGGGCCCTTCCACAGTCAGGCTGACTTCTCTGCGGCCCACGCCCTAGAAGAACAGGAGGAAGGAAGGCAAACTCTCCGAGGGGCCCTTCCACAGTCAGGCTGACTTCTCTGCGGCCCGCGCCCCACGGCCCTAAGTGCCGTGAGTGGGCCACAGAACCTGTGCGCTTCCCTGTGCGTACAGCCCCTAGGTCTGTGTCCTGTGTCCTCTGCTCCCTGAGGTCTGGTGGGATGGGGCCTGGGTTTCCTCTGGCCTTTAGCTGGAGTATGTAGCCCTTTGGGGTCCCAGCATTATGGGGGGCTGTGCCCCTTGTCTCCCCACCTCAATGAGGCCTGGGCTTCAGCTTCTGTCTTCCTCACCCCACAGACTATGAAAGCCAAAGGTCGTTTGGGCTCAGCTTGGCCAATGCTCTTGGGGCATGAGGGGCCCTGGTGCCCTGCTCACACCCTGGAGTTGGCTTTCTCTTAGATTTTGGTCTCCTCGTTCCCTACTGCCCTGTGAGCGCCTCATTGCTTTGAAACATGTTTTTTAATTCTGGCCAGCATTTTTTGTTGTTTTTAGTGGGAACAGGCAGAGACCACCATATTACCAGAAGTGGAAATCCCTCCATATCACTATGAGTCTATTCCCTCTCTCATGCCCCCCAGCCTGAGAGACGCTTCCCCATTTCATAGCAGGAGCACCTAAGACCCAGAGAGTGTGTGGAAAGAGGAAGAGGGGTCAGCACCCAGGCCTCTGAGGAAGCTTGTTGCTGATGGAGGCAGACAGAGAGCTCATGATACCTTGATCCCAGCCCTTCCCCAGAACCCAAACTGTGCCTCTGCACCCTCTCCATGAGGGCTCAGCCCGTGTGTGTGTGTGTGTGTGTGTGTGTGTGTGTGTGTGTGTGTGAGGGAGGCGAGCAGGGGGCGGGTAGGGAAAGGAGAACTGTGATTAGCCCTGTTTTATAGGCAACAGGTTACAAGGAGGAGGGGGCAGAAGTGGGGGCCGGCAGTTACTTCACTTCTAGGCCAAGCACCTGTTCCGGCCTGTGATTTCGCGGCTCTGCTACCAGCCCCTTCCCTGCCACAGGTCACCCCACCCTCTGGGCCTCACTTCCCTCATCTGTCAATGATCAGGGATAATAATGGTGACCACTTCATAGGATTTCTGTGGGGCTTATACGAGTTAATATGTATAAAGCTCTCAGATAAATAGTGCCTGGCACATAGTAAGGGCATAAATGTTAGCTGAGAGGTAGGTAACTTGTCCGAGGTCACACAGCTAATAAGTGGTCAGCCTAAGCGCCATCCATTATTCGTGTAGATATTTAAAGGCACCTGTCTGAGTCATTGCGGGCATAGTCATAAGCAAGACACATCAAGCCTGGCTCTGTGGAGATGACAACCTAGTGGGGGACACAGGTGGTAAGAAATAAAAGGACGGTCGGCTGGTGGTGTCAGTGCTAGCAAGAGCCCGAGCGCAGGGCCACGGGAGTGGGGGTGGTGGCGGGCTGGTACTGTATGTGGTGGTCTGCTGAGTGGCAGCCTGCTTCTCAGGTCCTTCACATTCCTCAGCCTGCTGCACCTTTCGGGAAGGATGCTGCCCCTTTGTCTGCCTGCTGCCGGGGAGGGGCAGGAGCTCACCCAGGAGAGACAGGCGCTTTGGGGTTGGAGGGCCGTCGTGGAAAGGGCCCTTCACTGGACCTCCCCTGCAAGCTCCACCACCCTCTTACCACCTGGCCTCGAACTTATCCTTCGCCTGGTTTGGGCCTAATTTCCTTGCCTCCAAAATGGGTTTGGAAGATTCCTACCCTAGGACCTCCATGTGAAAGTGCTTTATGTTACTCACTGTTACAACCTTCCAGCCCACTGAGACCCCTCAATGGAGGCATCAGGGAGAGGGGAGGCGGAAGGAGGGAACAAGGCCGTCCTCACCGGGTCATTTTGTGCAGTCTTCTTCGGCCTCCACACAGGGCGCAGGTAAAGCTGCAAACCCTCCTCTCTTGCTTTCCCGAGTTCTAGCAGCGATGGGAATCTGCCTGCCTGTTGGAAGGCCTTCCCAAGCAGCTGCCCTGAATCCCGCTTTCTGCAGTGGTTCCGAGTGGACCTCACACTAACCATCCCTCCGAGGCGAGCCGGGGGCCGCCCTCCTCCTTTCCCACCCTCCGCTGTCCACTACCTCCTCTTGCTTCTCTACCCTTGGGCTCTCACCAGAGCTCCCCTGCTGCGGGTGCCGGAGCTAAATGCTGAGGTGTGCGCCTCATCTGGAATGTGAGGGTCTCTCCCTGGCCTGTGGGCGTGAGGGTGGGAGTAGATGCATTCTGCCTTGGCAGGATTTCCTACAGTACTGACCCTCTCCCCTCGTCTTCCCCCTCTCCCTCTCCTCCCGGCCCCTCCTCTCTCCACTGCCCCCACCATCACCACCAGGGCCTTTGAAAAGCTCCTGGGAAGCTGTGTTGCCCTTTCAAGGTCAGTGTCTGGTTCTACAACTCAGGGAGAAATAAAATGAAGTGTCCTAGAGTACCTGGACATTCATGTGCTTGTTTCAAAAGGACCTGGGCCCAGGGATCAGGGTGAGCACACCCAATTCCATAGCCCCATGGGGCCAATGAACTGCTGTCAGATTGATCCACCTTCTTTCTCATCATCTAAGCCCCATAAGGGGAGGTGAGAAGGGGGGATTTAATTACTGGGGCTGGAGCCGGGGAGGTCTTTCCTGGGGAGAGGGTCTGAACTGAGACCAAGGAGAGCCTGTGGAGCTTAGAATACTACCTCTTTTGATGGCCGAGCCAGTTATGCCCATTTCCCAGATGGGATCGATGAGTCAGTGGAGAGCTCATGTGACCTGAAGACAGGAGCACAGGGAGCCCTAATTCAGTCCTTCCCCTGTCTCAGAAGCTACCTTTGACGTCAATATCTCTTTTCTTGGAGGGTTAATAGGCTGCCAAGGGTAGACCCTAAAGAGCAAAGGCCAAGGGGACAGCAAGCCCTGACAGGAGGGGTGGCTGTCCTGAGGAGGGTCTCCCAGCTGCAGCTCCATGAGGAGAGAGGAAGCAACCTGTCCCACAATCCTTTGAATGATGCCATTTTCTGGACTCTTCTGCTCTCTGCTTCAGCAGAGATTTTGTGGGAGGACTGTTATGACCAGCTAGGTAAGCCTGGTGTTTGTTAGTCTGTCAAATGCACAGAAGGAAAAGAAATTAGCCCCATTCAGGGACACCTGGGTGACTCAGTCGGCTGGGTGTCTGCCTTCAGCTCAGGTCATGATCCCAGGGTCCTGGGATCAAGTCCCACATCGGGCTCCTAGCTCAGCAAGGAGCCTACTTTTCCCTCTCCCTCTGCTGCTCCCCCTGCCTGTGCTCTCTCTCTCTCTGTCCAATAAATAAAAACATATTTTTTCAAAAAATTAACCCCATTCAGTGCCCAGCCAGCTGAGGCCAGTCTCCACCAGCCAAAACAGTCCAAGAATGGGGAACTGAGCCCCAGCAGAAGTCAGGATCCATTGTGAGTATCCAGACCACCAGCAAGTGAGCCAGGTTTCCCCTTGATTCATCAAGAGACCAAGAACATCTGGACTGTGCTCACCCGGGTCCCCTTCCCTTCCCACAAAGCCCAAGGCTGTGGAGGTGGCCCGGGGAAAGGAGCAAGGCCCACGCTGCTCCTCCGTATCCCAAGTTCCACAGAGGTGAGGTGTTTCCTTACAGACCTGCGTCAAGTCCCAACACTGCTCCTTATTCAACGTCTCCTCTTCCGTGAAGTGCAGTTACCACCAGCACACCCATCATCTAATCATTCTGATGATGCAAGGAGACAGTGCTCCACAGGCCCAGCAGAGAGCCTGGCCAGAGGGAGATGTCCAGGAACACCAATGCTGCTCCCTCCCCACTTCCTCTCTGTGACAAGGGTCTAAGGACAGACCCTCTCCAGGGAATCCAGAGGCCAAGTGACACTGCATGGAGTTGCTGGGAGAGCTGCTTTGGGCGTGTGAGTCACCATCAGCAGCACTCCCTGACCTACTTCTCCTGGCTCTGTCTCCTACAGGACATTAGGGAAGTGGGCTTCTCTCCTTGTGAGGCCTGCCCAGCCTGCCTCGGTGTGCAGCCCCAGATGTGCAGTTAAGCGGAGCAGTGAGAACACTTCGCACTCGGGCCCCACCCATCTCTGAGCAGGTCTAGTCCGAGGTACTCTGAAAGTGGTCGCCAAGCATCAGAGTTTCCCAGGGAAGTAAGAAAACAATTCAGGAAAATATCATATTGTCTATTGCTTGTCTACTATCCATCCCCTCTTTCTTTATTATGAAAACCCATTTTGGGGGCACCTGGGTGATGCAGTAGGCTGAGTGGCCAGTTCTTGGTCTCAGCTCAGGTCATGATTTCAGGGTCCTGAGATCGAGCCCTGCATTGGGCTCTATGCTCAGCGAAGAGTCAGCTTGTCCCTCTCCCTCCACCTCTGCCCCACCCTCTGCTCCTGCACATGCGCATTTGTGTGCTCACTCTCTCTCAAATAAATAAATAAATAAATAAATAGAATCTTAAAAAAAATTTTTTTTTTCTTTCCAAGTGTCAACATGCCCAGGTAAAAATACTTGGTCGCAGCTAAGTCCAGTCTTATTACATCCTTAAGACCAAAGAGCTGCAAGTGGAAATCCCTGGAGAGAGCACTTTTTGCATAATTAAAAGGCAAAGTCTGAAGGAAAGCTTTTTGCATCTTCCAGACTGGAACATGGACCGTGGAACCTGGAGATATAGCAGCCATCTTGTGATCATGAAGCAGCATGCATGAGGGGAAAAGCATACATACTATAGGTCACAGAGCAAACACAATTGAGAAGGCACTTGGTGTCATATGGCGTCTCTGCACGCACTTGGTGTCATATGGCATCTCCGCCTGAACCAACCTGACCGCCCAACCTACACTTCTTGTATGTAAGACAATTAAGCACCATGGAAATAACCATGCAACTCATAGCTGAATACATTCCAAACTGGTAGAGAATTTTACATCTGAAAGTGGAGTCCTCAAGCAAAAGAATCTAAAAAATACAACTGGCTAAACGGAGGAGGAAAGACAAAGAGATACAAGAGCTGAATACGTCCAGGCTGGAAAGTCAAAGACCCTTGTTACAAAATGACAAAATATTTGGTTGAACTGTCCATTGATGTATCTTGGGATGCAGACCAAATAGAATCCTAAATGTTGTGATAGAGGAAGTGGTAGGAAAAGTTTAGAAAGTTAGCGTAAGCTGGTTCCTTGCAAGAGGGGGATGCTGCCATTACAAAAACCAAGCAGGTGCCATTGGCTTTGGGACCAGGTAATAAGTGAAAGCTAGAAGGACCTCAGGAGGTTAGCAGTAATAATTTGGAAGGCAGTGAGGAAATTGTTACTGAAGGCTGAAGAAAAGGTGACCCCTAGGGACACCTGGGTGGCACAGTCAGTTAAGCGTCTGCCTTCAGCTCAGGTCATAATCCCGGGGTCCTGGGATCGAGTCCCACATCAGGCTCCCTGCTCAGCGAGGAGTCTGCTTCTCCCTCTCCCTCGGCTGCTCCCCCTACTTGTGCTCTCTGTGTCAAATAAATAAATAAAATCTTAAAAAAAAAAAAAGAAAGAAAGAAAAAGTGACCCCTAGTATGTAGTCATGGAATGTCTGGGAACATTACAGTCTATGGTAATAGGAACATAGAAAGCGTACCTAATGAACTCATGGATCCAGCTGAGGAGATGTTTAGACAGAATACTGAAAGTGCCTACTTCTTCTGATGCCCATGATAAAACAGGAGAAGAAAGAGATGACCTAAGAAGGAACTGCTCAGGTTTTTTAGAGGAAATACAGATGGCCCAGAACAGTCTTTACGGCCAGCACATGGCTCTCAAAGTAATAAATGGCTTCAGGGCAAAGGTCAAATCCAGGGCCTTGCCAATAGAGAGGGACTCAGGGTAAAAACAAAGTCAAAGGTAGAGACTTGGAAAGATTTAAGGGCAAGTCTCACAGATCTCAGATAAGCAGGTTGGCTTCTAATAATTTTGGAAGTGTGCCTCTCAGATGCTTTCAGACAAGAGGGCCTTTCTCCCAGCTCCCTGATTCTCAGTCTGAGGTAGCGAGGGGCCAGTCTCAGAGAGATTTCTAAGTGTGGCATTAGTCTAATTAAATGAATTATAAGTTGACACACAGGAAGCCCAAAACATTTTTTTTAAGATTTTATTTATTTATTTGACAGAGAGAGACACAGCAAGAGAGGGAACACAAGCAGGGGGAGTGGGAGAGGGAGAAGCAGGCTTCCCGCGGAGCAGGGAGCCCGATGTGGGGCTCGATCCCAGGACCCCGGGACCATGACCCGAGCCGAAGGCAGACGCTTCACAACTGAGCCCCCCAGGCGCCCCTAGCCCACAACATTTTAAAGGAACTACATGATCCTGGGCTGAAAGGGATAGAGACAGTTCAAACAAAAGAAGCTTTGGGTTGTCAACTTCCTTTGGGCAGGGGGCAGCTGAGAAAGCTACAAACACAGACATTTCTTATGGAAAATAAAGGGTTAAAGAGAATGAAACCAACAGCCTGGAGTGTGGACCCAAGAAGAACCACTTATCGGGAGCAGAACCGGGCCCTAATCAAGAATCTGGTGGCATGTGTCTGACTCAATTTCAGAATTGCTATGGACCAATGACACTTTTGTGCCTTTGATCCATCACCACCCCTTTCTGACTAGGAGTGTTTATTATCTGTCTGTCTCACCTTTGTGCATTGAATGTATTGTTCATAGATCTTCAGGTCAAAGGAATTGTTCTTGAGGAGCTGATTAGGGCCTGACATAGATAACAAGACCCTGGACCTCACACTGATGCCTTAACAGGGTGAGACATGGTGGGTCTTGGGAAGGAGGTGACTACATTCTGCACATGGTTGCTAGAAGTCAGACTATGGTATACGGTCTCCCCAGATGGCCACGTCAGTTTTGTGCTACTGCTCCTCACATGAACAGATGGAGCCTAATTCTCTTCCCCTTGAATCTGGGCCAGCCTAATGACTTGCTTGATCAATAGAATGCAGCAGAAGTGATGTTCTTGGATTGCTGAGATAAATCTTAAGCCTCACAGCCCCCATTGGGACCCCTTGGGATGCTCATTTGGGGGATCCTCCCTATCAGAACCTAGCTGCAATGCTCTGAGGGGCCCAAGCTACATAGAGAGGTCATAGGTAGTCATCAGATGACAGTTCCAGCTGAGCTCCCAGCTTGCAACTGGCACCTATTGCCAGGCATATCGAGTAAGCTACCTTGGAAGTTGAATGGATTTGAACTTTCAGATGACTCTAGCTCCAACATCCGTCTGCAACCACATGAAAAATCCCAAATGAGAACCTCATTGACTGATTGCAGTCTCCTTACAGAAACTTGACAGATAATAAATCTGTTTTATTTTTTATTTTTTTTAAGATTTTATTTATTTATTTATTTGAGAGAGAGAATGAGAGAGAGAGAGAGCATGAGAGGGGGGAGGGTCAGAGGGAGAAGCAGGCTCCCTTACTGAGCAGGGAGCCCGATGCGGGACTCGATCCCGGGACTCCAGGATCATGACCCGAGCCGAAGGCAGTCGCCCAACCAACTGAGCCACCCAGGCGCCCAATAAATCTGTTTTAATTTACCAAGTGTTGGGTGATTTGTAATGCAACAATAGGTAACCAGAACAGCATCTCTAAGTCACTGAACCAAACCTGAATTGCATACCTCAGACTTATTTTATAAGGCATTTATTTTTTTATTTTTTTAAAGATTTTATTTATTTATTTGACAGAGAGGTAGCGAGAGCAGGAACACAAGCAGGGGGAGTGGGAGAGGGAGAAGCGGGCCTCCGGCTGAGCAGGGAGTGCCACGTGGCGCTCAATCCCAGGACCCTGGGATCATGACCTGAGCCGAAGGCAGACACTTAACGACTGAGCCACCCAGGCGCCCTTTATAAGGCATTTAAATGCCAATTTATTTATGCCATTCTTAGTCGGGTTTCCTGTACCTTACAACTGAATACATTCCTAACTGGTAGAGAATTTGGTAACTAGAAGTGGGATCCATTAAAGAGAGAGAGAGAACCTAACATGTGTAATTAATTGAGGAGAGGATAGAATAAAATATGAGGACCTCACCTTTCCTGGCTGGAAGGTCAGTGACTTTGCTAGGAGGTGGCAAGGTGTTTGGTCATGTTGTCACCTGATGGACCATAGGGTGCAGAACAGATGGCAACCTCGCTACAAGTTTAGGGAAAACGGCAGAAAAAAATCAGGATGCTGATATGAACTAGTCTCTGGTAGCTTCCAACAGGAGAAGAATGAACTCAAACTGGAGCCCATCTGAAAGCAGATATCAAAAGAAATACAACTTTGCTAAAACAGGGCCCACTGCCTATGGCCTGCAACCTGATAAGGAGTCTTTAATGAGAAGGTCTGCTGGGTTGGTTAGATTACCTTATGCCTCTTGAGCAGATCCTAGTACAGCTAATTGTTCCCAGTACTGAATGTCAAGGTCTGTCCTTTGTTCTGAGTATATCCTTCCTTCTTTGTTAGACTTATCTCTTTCTATGAAATGACAGTGATGGTGGATGGTATTTGCCTTTTTTAATATCTTTATTGGGGAAAAAATGTTAGCAAACTATCTCAAATTTTTACTGGTACTTGAAATCCCAAAGTCTGGGACTTAAGGCACAGCTCTGGCCTTGGGGAGATTTCCAGAAGAGTCAGAGCCTAGAGGGGGTAGGATCTAAGGAGGCTCTCATTTTCCAGCACCCCAACTGAGCCAGCCAGGGTATGGGGCATCACTGAGCGATTAAAATATGATCAACAGATAAGTTTATTGAGTACAAAAAGGATAGCTAGAGTCCTCGTGAGTCCAGGAGGCCATAGCAGAGCAAGAGCTCTGCTTCAGGGCCGGTCTGGGGGGTCCTGGAAGAACTCATTGCACATGATAGTGACAAGGGCCAGAAAAACAGCATACTCCTGGAAGTCCACCTGCTGGTCACTGTTCTCATCCAGATCGCCCATCAGCTTCTTCAGGCCCTCCTCATCCACCTTCTCCTGAAAGTGAGAAAGAATGGTTCAGCAGGCTGCTCTCCGCCCACCCCACACCAATCACACACCTACTGATCAGAGCCTAGCCCTCTCTCCGCACCGGGCAGTGGTAAGTGGTGGGCAGGGACCTCCTGGGAGCCACAGAGAGGCTCCGGGAGTAAGGACAGGTAGACGTTCACTGGGGAAGGTCTCCAGCTGTCCCTGCTGGGAGTGAGGAGCACCCAGGTACTCCCTGAGCCCAGCAAGGTGGGCATCACTACCCCCACTGTGCTGATGAACAAATTAAAAATTTCTGAATTCAGAAAAGCAAACTTTTTAATACCAGCCAAAAGGAAACCAAATTAGAAAAGCTTAACCAAAAAAAGTTTTTAAAGGAATAAAGGACATGCCCCATAAGTTCAAAGCCTGAGACCTGACTTTGAATTCTTTGAGAGTCAATATGAGGCAGGTGAGGGGCAAATTGAAAGTTGACTGCATTTTTCTGCAAACTGTCCCAGGGCGCATGTGTTAGCTGGGCTCTCCTCTCCCCACATACCTTCTTCGTTTGGCATATAACATGGACACTAAGAGTGAGAGAACTGTGTGCTCTTCGGCCAGTCACTTCCCCTCTCTGGACTTTGGTTTGCTCAACTCAGTGAGGGACTGGACAGATGGACGCTGAGGGCCCTGACAGCCATCCATCCTCTGGAGAGCCGCAGGAACGGCAGTGACAGGGCACTCACACGTGGGTGGGCCTTGGCCCCTCTGTGAGGCTGCACCCTGTGTCTGCACCCGCAGGCAGTCCCCACACATACATCAGGACCCTCCCACCCCAGCCAGCCCCACTCACCCCAACAAAGCTGGGCAGCTCCTTGTGCAGAAGGGCCTTCATCTCCCCCTTACTCAGCTTGAACTTGTCACCCTCTTGGCCAGAGTACTTGTGGAAGGTGGTGACCATCACAGCCAGCGCCTGCTCCAGGGGACTGGACATCTTGGATCTGGGGCCACAGGGGTGGCAGGTGATGGAGACACTTCATCCCAGCCCGCAGGACACTCTGCCCTTGTGCCCCAAAGTGCCTCTCCAAACCCCTCTCTGCATCTCCCCGAGACTGTTTCTCCCCGAGGAGTCATCTCCCCCATAGACGAGGGACCCCCCAAGGCCAGAGGAAGTACCCTTGGGAAAGTACGTTTCCTCCACTGGACTAAGGACTCTCAGAGGGTAGGGGTGAATCTTCCCTCCCAGTAGAGACCTCTGAGTCGGGAGGGGGAGGGGGGTACTGTCTCTACCAGACAGGGCACAGCTGAAGGTCACTGAGCCACCCTCCCCACCAGGAAGGGTCCTACTGGGATGGGTACTATAGGGATTACATGTCCTGGGCCCTGGGCACACAGCAGGACAGAACTCAGAGGCCATCTTTTCCACGGCTCTGCCTCTGAGAATGCTCTGAGCAGCCCCGGGATGCTTGGGGGGGCCTGGGGTAAGCCCCAGGACCTGGTGTCAGCGGCAAGTAAAGTCCTGGGCCCATCCCGCTGGCTCTGCCTTCTCAAGGGGGAGGAGATGGGCAGGGCATGCAGCTACATAGGGCAGGGGCCCAGGCACCTGAGATCCCTGGCTCTTGTCCCTTAGTCCTGCTCGAATCCAGGACTTCGCAAAAACGAAAACCAAACTCCAGACTCTTGTTAAAGCACCACCCTCCACACCTCATATTCCTAGGCCTAGGCCCCCAGGAAGGGTCTCTAGATTGAGATGCCTAGACTGGGAGACCCAAGAGAAGGCCTCAGAGCAACCCCTAAACTAAGACCTCACAGAGGAGCCTGGAAAAAACTCAGTCGGACACTTCACACAAGGTCCCCCAAAGGGAAAGACCCAGAATGAGGAAGCTATGGAGACAAAGATTAAGACAGAGGAATAAGGCAGAGACCCCTGGGGTCCCCCCAACCAGCCCTCAGCAAGACAGAGGCACTCACCAGACCAGATGACAGAGAGGCTCTGGAAGGAAAGCAAAGGGCCAGGCACCCACACTGGGGTTTATATGCTTGCCCCACTGGCCCCCAGCCTGGCATTTTAAGGAAATCAAACTTGCCCCAACCTGATCCCGCTGAAGCCTGGCCTCCTGCCACCCCCACCCACTCCCTGCCAGCCCCCCACCCCAGACTCTGCCACCCCTGCCAGCCCCACCACCAGCTGGACGAGAAGGCCCCACCTAGGCCGTGGAGGGGTGTGGGAGGTGTCATGGGGAAGCAGGGTGAGGGGCCATCACCCCTGTTTGTGGGACTGGAGTCTCATGCCAGGCCTTGCTCGAATGACACATGCTTGTGGACTGCAGCTCATTTGTGAGTCAGAGGATACAGGCACCCAGGGACTTCCCAGGCGTGTGTGTGTGTGTGTGTGTGTGTGTGTGTGTGTGTGTGTGCGTGCGCGCGCGCGCGTCTGCACTTGCAAGCTGACTTTAGGGACTCACGGGGCGGCGGGGGGGGGGGGGGGTTTTAGTTGGCGACGGAATTCCTCTTGGTAAAGTAATGAGGGAAGCGTGTGCCTAAAAACAGCTTGAAAGGCCCCTGTGGGTAGGAAAGCATCTGGAAGGAGGCAGGGAAGCCCTGAGAGACCCTCGCAGTGGGGGTGAGCAAGTCAGTGGGGACTGTAAGGAAGCCCCTGGAGGTTCGAAACGGAGAAGGGAAGGCTTGGGGGGTGGGCAAGTGAGGAGGGGCCGGACAGGTTCCCAAGCGGAGGCCTGGGCTGGGGCAGGCCACAGCCATGGCCCTCCTCACCCCATCCCTCCAGGCTCCTCCCCATACCCAGAGAAAGACCAACACTGCAGCCATTCAGGACCCAGCCCAGGGGCGGGGTTTTCAGAGAAGAGCAGGCCTCACGCTTTCCCCTCCCAGGCGCCCCTGCCTACTGCTCCTTCTACCCCCACCAGTCTGGGCACCGCCCTTCCGGCCGCTAGCTCCCCTCCCCCTTCCAGATGTCCAGCATCTTCTTTCCCCTCCCCCAACGCCCCAATCCTAGGTGACTCACCCGCTGTTCCAGGCTCAGATGCCCAGGCAGTGACTCAGCGGCACCCGCCTCCTCCCTGGAGGCCAGGGCAGCACTTGGAAACCCCAACCCAGCCTGGCAGGAGAGGGTGCTGGCATGGAGACCCGTCATGGACGCCCCCTCTGGGAGCTTTGAGTTAGCCACCACAGAGGAGCTGGGACTGAGAACTGACAGGGTCAGATGGAAGCCAGGCTGCTCTCTCCTGGGGTCACCATGGGACTCAGGGCAGCCTGAATAGTGCAGATGGAGTCAGGCCTTGGAGCCCCCAGTGTCCCCTCCTTTCCAAGGCACATGGACCCCTCATGCTACTGCTCCTCCCTGTCAAACCTTATTTCATGTAGAGCTTGAAATAAAAATCCTTCACCCTGAGGGTAAAGCCCAGTGGGTGCAATGCATTGCTTTTCGAAGCACTTCTTCCATTTTGCCTGAGGACGTGAGAGAAGGCCTCTCAGGCTCAGATATCACAGTGGTGCCCATGGCTCCTCCACGAAGCCTGGCAGTGAGGTGCTTGGACTCTGCCCCAACCTGCTTTCCGACCCCCTCTACACATACCCTAACTGCCTGGCTCACCGTGTCTTGAGCGCATCGTACATGTACCCGGCACGCTGGGACCCGCTGCTTGTCCTGACCCCTGCTCCCAGCATCTCTTCCCGTTGGAACCCCATCTGTCCTTCAAAGGCTGGGTGAATGCCACCTACTTCAGGGAGCCTTCCCCGGGCCCAGCCAGATTCCATCTCCACCTGCTCTGTCCCATACAAGGACTCCTTTTGTCGCTGTGCACTAGAGCATCGGCCCTGCGCTGAATCATCCGAGGGCTTGTCTTCCCTTGCCCTCGCCCCCACACGGTGAGCTCACTGGGCAGGGGCTGGGTCTTACTCGTTTCTGCATGAACAAAGCGTCTCACACACACCCCCTGCCAATGCAGTGGGGGCACTGGGGATGGTATTTAGGAGCCAGGGGACCTTCTCGCCTCCCAAATCACACCACGGATTCTGTTACCAAATCCTAACTTCCCCAGATCCCAGGAGTGTCACTTAGACCCTGGGCTGGAAAACAGCTTCAGGAAGCGGCAAACCCCTCAGGAAACATCCGCTCCAGCCCTGGGGCCCAGGGAGGGAGGGAGCTGAGCGAGTGCCCCAGCAGCAGGGATGGAGACCGTGGAAACTGGGAGAAAAGGTCAGAGAGCCACAGAAACAGAAGGACTGTGAAGGAAATAAGAGAGCAGAGAGAGAGAGCCACTGATTACCAGGGGCAGCCCCCCGGGAGACCTGTCCCTCCCCAGGAACTGAGGCCCGGATGGTGCCCTCAAGTGGCCGTATTTCTGAGACTGGTGAAAACCACATTAATTTGCCACTAACTCACAGTGTGAGTTGAGCAACACCCTCCCAGTCAGCAGAGCAGGAGGGTTGGACAGAATGACTCCAGCATCCAATCCCGGCCACATTCTCCACTTGGCCATGAAGGCAGAGAAGCTGGGCCACAGCTGGGCAATGGGCACGTCGCTGGCAGTGACTCTGCCCATGCCCAGCCTGAGAAGCTGGGTCATGGCTCTCCGTCCCCCACCATCCCCACACCCCCACACCCCCACACCCCCACCCCCGGGGCTGCTGGGGCCAGAGGCGTGCAGCCTAGGTGGCTGTTTCCCCACCTGGTTCCTGCCCCCTGGTGGTTGAGACCTGTGGTTGGCAGCCAGTCCCACCTCTACCCCCCACCTCCTCCCTACCACCTTTCCCGGTCCCCAGCCCTGGCCCCGCCCGGCCCCTGACTCACGAAGGCGGGGGCAGTGCTGACTCACTTCCAAGGGGCCTTCCCACACCCACACCCTCACACCTGCCTGACACAGGAAGTCTTTCCTGGACAGTGCCTGCTGAGCAGCACAAGCAGACCTTGGAGACGGAAGCCCATGTCTAGAAGCTGTTAGGAGCCTTAAGGACAGGGGCAGGAGGGAACGAGGTGGCCTGAGTGAGGGACTGAACACTGCCAAGCTCTGCCCACACACCCCTTCCCCCAGGACAATTCGGCAGAAAGAGAAATGGTCCCAGTGTTGGGGCCGCAGGTTGAAGCCCTGGCATTCCCTCTGGCTCACCATGCGACCCTGGCCGGTTGCACTGCACCATTGACCTTCCACTTTTCACCACAGGGATCCCTTTTATTAGTCCTCTACCCCCCAAAATATGCTCTGAAATATTTTCTTTTTTTTTTTTAAGATTTTATTTGAGAGAGAGCGAGAGAGAGAGAGAGAGAGAGAGAACACAAACTGCAGGGGATGGGCAAAGGGAGAGGGAGGAGCAGACTCAGCCTGAGACGTGGAGACTTGGGGCTCAGGCTCATTCCAGAACTCCAGGATCATGACCTGAGCAGAAGGCAGACGCTTAACCGACTGAGCCATGCAGGTGCCCCGCTTTGAAATATTTTCTCATAACAAACTGCATTAAATAATTTATCTAACTATCCCCTGATAGCATGATCAGCACAAGAAAACCTGATGATATCACCATGCAATGAGCTAATGCATTCCCAGTGCTGGAGGGCTACGTGGCTGATATTATGGAGTACCTACTGTGTGCTAGGTGATCTCTGTATGTTATTCCATTTAATTTACACAACTATCCCAGGAGGTTGGTACAATCTCACCCACTCTACAGAGGAGGAAACTGAGGCTCAGGCAAGTTTGCCCAAGTTCACACAGTTAACGAGGCGTGACAAACATAGGTAGTCACAATGGTAACACTCTTCTATAAGCCCCAATCCCTGCGAATCCCTGAGAGCTCTAACCTTTCCACTCAGACCGTGACGCTCTGCCATTCTCTCCCCACACCCCCACCTGGCCTCTTGGACTCATTTCTCAACCTCACCAGGGCCTAGGGGAGCATCTCCTCCACCTGCTCTGCTCTGGCATCTTCAACCACCCGCCCCTTTCCCCTTGCCTTCCAACTGCATTCTGGCCTGCATTTAAAGCAGACTTAAAAATAACCTTCCTCGGATCTTCACCTCCCTCAGTACCCTCTCTGCCACAAATAACACCACCATCCACCTAATGACCCAAACCAGAAACTTGGCTGTCCTCCCAGCCTCCTGCTTCCCCATCTCTGCCTTCCGCCCGCCTTCTCAATGCCACTCATCTCTGCCAGACTGCCTGAGCTGCCGCCACGTCCCTGTTCCCCTGGGTGGTTGTAAGCACAGCTGGACTCTTCTCACACCCCAGCCTTGCCCCCACTCCGACCCCTTCTCAGCTCTGCCTCCCCAGTGACCTTCCTAAATCCAAATCTGAGCATGTCACCCCTCAGGTGAAAGCACCGTGATGTCTCATAACTTTGAGGAGAAGGCTACCAAACGTGACACGCCTTCCCAGGCACCAACCTCACTGATGCACAGGCCACGGCCTCCCATGCATCAAAGCCCCCACCTAAGCCATTCATTCTCTCCGAGAGCACTTCCTCAGTTTGCTCCCTGTCGATCTCCTAATCACCCTTTCAACTCAGCTCTAAGATCATCCCTGTGCCGCACCCTGAAGCTGCTCCCCAGCCTCCCCACATACTAGAGCACACACACGCACAGAGCTAGGGCCTCTTATGGAGCTCACTAGCCCCCTGCCCTATAACAGCAACTTTTTTTTTTAAAGATTTTTTATTTATTTATTTGAGAATGAGAGAGAGAGAGAGCACGAGAGGGAAGAGGGTCAGAGGGAGAAGCAGACTCCCCGCCGAGCAGGGAGCCCGATGCGGAACTCGATCCCGGGACTCCAGGATCATGACCTGAGCCGAAGGCAGTCGCTTAACCGACTGAGCCACCCAGGCGCCCCTATAACAGCAACTTTTATGAGACTATTTCTTTATGCGTCTCCCCCACTAGACTGGGCTGCTGAGAAATAGACATTGAGTATTGGTCATTCCCAGTGTCCCCAGTGCCTAACACAGAGCAGGTGTTTGGAGAATGGCCAGTGCTGTCCTTCATTGCCACCATCCTCCCCCTCCCTTCAACACCCAATTTCCAGACCAGGCTCTACCCCCACCCCAAACCTTCTAGAAGCTGACTTGCTACCACTGCATCCACCCAACTCTCTCCATTGTCACCAGATGCTTCCTTCTTGCCCATGCCAGTGCCTTGGGGAGGAGGCAATTAAACACCCCACTCCCCAAAAGGGTTTCCAGGGGAGCGGAGCCCTTCCACTCCTCTCTCTGTCAACAAGGAAGAGGTGAGAGTCCACACTATGCTTCTCTCTTTCTCAACCAGCTGGCTGCACCCTCCTCACCTTCCCGGTGAGCCCATCCCGCAGGGCAGGGTACAGCTGGGCAGCGGCTCTCTGCGAGAAGGTAGGGAAGGTCAGTTTGGGAAGCAGCAGGAGAAGAAGGCAGCATTAACTAGGGTCAATCCTCAGGGGATGTGGTCAGGAACAAACCACTCCTTGTGCCCCCAACCTCCAGCCACACCCACCAGAATCCATGTCCTCGTGAAGAAAGCAGGCCATCCCCTGGCACTGCAGGACTTCAGGTTTGGGGACTTGCTTCCCCTACCCACAACTCCTTACAGAGGCCTGTAGTTCCTGAGGTCTGGTGTCTGACTCAGAAGCCTAAGACACTCCCCCTCCCCACCCGAAAGTTCCTTATGGCCTTGCTCAGCCAGCCAGCGAGCAAGCACCCAGGTCTGGGGAGCAGGTTTCTACCATTTGCCAGAATGGAGGTTCCAAGGATGGAAAATGTCATTTGGTAAGACTGGTGCTAACAGGAATCAACATAAAGCAGAAAGAATGGCCATTTTCCCAGAAACACCCAACATGAGAGATGCATTTTAATGTGTTCTAATAAACCCAGGCAACTTCCCAAATCTCAGAAAGGGACTAGGGGCAGCTTCAAAAAAAGAAAGTCGACTAAGGAAGGTGAGCTGTGATTTAAAAAATTACAGGGTGTTGCTCATGAGGAAGTGGTTTAAAGAGAGATGTTTTGAGAGATCGATGTGTAATACTAGGAAATGGTGACAGCAGAGAAGACAGATTCTAGGTTTTAACCTTGACCTCACCATGTTCTCGTTCTGTCAGTCAGGGTCTTCCAGCTGTAAGAAGCTCCAAGCAAGCTCACTGAAGCCAAAAAGGGAATGTCTTGTGTTATATAACTGGTAATCTCACTGAGATAATTCGAAGGATCAATGAACCATAGCCTTGGTAATCTCACTGAGATAATTCGAAGGATCAATGAACCATAGCCTTGGGGCTAGAAAGGGGAACTGAGCACCATCCATCCGTCCATCCATCCAAACATCTGTCCGTCCTTGCCTCATCACTGTTCAGTGTTCATCTCTTTGCGGCTGTATTTACTCTTACCACAGCAGGAACAAGGAACATGGCCATAGGCCGTCCTTAGCTTTGTAAAACCCAGTGCCCATCTACCCCAGGAAGAGCCCTGATTAGCCCTTACTTGGTTCGCACACTCAGCCATGAACCAATTCCTGTGTCCAGGGAGCAGGGTGCGATGGACTGGCCACTGTGGGTCAGGTCAAGGGACTCTCACCAGAAGCAGAGAGCTATCACAGTCACTACACTAGCCATAGGACCTTACAGATGGTCCTTAATCTCCCTCTAAACATCAGTTTCCTCTTCTGTATTGTGAGAATGCTATGCCCCCCCCCTCACAGATCAAATGAGATGATACATATAAAGCACATAGTGAGGGCTCAATGAAGGTTTTAGATGCAACAGTAGAAGAAACCATGACATACAGTAAGAACAGCGTCATTAACGAGATGGGGTTGCCTGACATCTCAGCAAAATGAAAGTACAATCAAACCCCATACATACCCCCAAACACAAGAACAATAATTTATTCCTGGTTTCCTTGTCAATATTTGTTTGTCCTTTGAAACTTTATTTGGTCATCTGCTAGTATCAGATGTTAACAGTTTTGGAAAAAAAAACAAAGTAGATCTTAAAATTGAGAAAAATCTGTTCATTTGCTTGATTCTTTCTCCTAGCTTGGAAATGATCATATTTTCCCCATTATAATTGGCAAAACACCCAGGTCTGGCTTCAGAAATAGTGGAATTTGGTGACAGCCCAGCCTGATCCATTTCAATGCCTCCCTACACCCTGTGTCATAGACAAGGAAACTGACTTCCTGCATCGGGGTAGACACACCATCATGCCAGCTTACTCACGCGGCCTGCTAAGATCATCCACCGCCGTGTGCCCTGGCTCTCTAGCCACCAACCAGCCTCTGCTTTGCATTTGGATTCTCAAAGGGACTTTCCTCCTGGGAAGAAATTAAGCTGATTTCTGGAATGTTTGGGTTTGCCAGGCAGTCATAAGAATGAAGAAGAATTAATCTCTCAGAACAAGACCATCACTACGTGAAGTGATAAAAAATGTCTTTTTGAACTTAGATAAACATCTGCTTTTAAGAAGGAAAGAGGGCAGCCGGCAGGTAGGAGGGAGAAACTAAAGTTTACTGAGTGCTTACTCTTTGTAGACGTTGTTTAAGTACAATGCATACACCGTCTAATTCAACCCTCCCAACCACCCTATGACATGGGCAAGGTCTGTGGTTAATAGATCAGGAAACAGAAGCTCAGGAGATTCGGTATAGAGCCAGGATTTAAAATCAGGGGCCCTGCTACTGAGCACCACTCCTCAGTCACCTCACTGCCAGCTCTCCACCCCAAGTTCCGGCCCCGGCCACTTCCTGGGCCCTCTTCTTATCCCTGTGTCTGCTGGTGGGGCTGTCATCAGTCTCTGCCCTTTTCTCTCTTGCTTGCTTCCAGTTTTTCTGTCTCTCCCTCTTTCTCATAGCATACTTCAGTTTAAACGACTCCTAGAACGAAAGGATTTGAATCTGCACTCGGGCCGCCCCGCCAGCCCAGCCCCAGGCTCTGGCTGCTGCCCCAGTTGTCCCAGCCCCAGCGTGGGCACTGTCTCTGCCTTGCTCTGCAGACCCGTAGGCCCAGCCAGGCAGCCACAAGTGCTGCTGGGCCTCCCTGGGGAGCCCCGCCTCGACCACAGCTGTCCATTCTGTCACTCACTTGCTCAAAAAACTTCTGAGTCTCTCTACTGACCATGACATCTTTTTTTTTTTTTAAGATGTATTGATTCATTTGAGAGAGAGAGAGAGAGCACGAGCAAGAAGGGCAGAGACAGAGGGCGAGAGAATCCGAAGCAGACCCCGCACTGAGCACAGAGCCCGATGCGGGGCTTAATCTCAAGGCCCTGAGAGCACGACCTGAGCCAAAACCAAGAGTGAGACGCTTAACTGACTGCACCACCCAGGTGCCCCAACCACCGCATCATTTAAACTCTTCAGTGTGGCGCTCAAGGGTCCAACACTCCACTTCGGTCTTTCTGCAGACACTCAGCAAATATTTCCTCAGTAGTGACACTGCACTGGGGCCTAGGGATACACCAGTGAACAAGACAGACACAGCCCTCGCCCTGGTGGAGCATGGAACCAAACGGGGAAGATGGGACATAAATGTGAAGTACAGGCTGTAGGAAGGGCTGTGAACAAAAACGAACAGGTATAATGACAGAATTGTCACCTGGGCAGGTGGCCAGGGAAGGACTCACTAAGGAGGAGGCCTGAAGGAGGAGGAGTTGTCCACACAGGGAGGGGAGGGTGTGTTCCAGGCATGGCCCAGGGATGGGAAGGAGTTTGTGGTGTGAAAGGAGAAAAGAGCAGTGTGGGTGGTCCATGGACGGTGAGGGGGAGAAGGGCATGAGACAGAATTGGGAAGGTCAGGAAGGGTCAAATCATGCAGGGCCTTGTAAGGTCAGTGTAAGGAGTTTGGATTTTGTTCTAAGTAAAACAGGAAGCCATTGGAAGGGGGTGGGAGACGCCTGGCTGGCTCAGTCTGAAGAGTATGCAGCTCTTATTCTTGGCGTTATGAGTTCAAGCCCCACACTGGGCACAGAGCCTACTCAAAAATAATAATAATAATAATAATAATTTTTTAGGGGCGCCTGGGTGGCGCAGTGGGTTGAGCATCCAACTCTTGATTTTGGCTCAGGTCATGGTCTCAGGGTCGTGGCATCCAGCCCCACGGCAGGCTCCAACTCAGCAGGAGTCTGCTTGGGATTCTCTCTCTCCCTGTGCCCCTCCCCCACTCCACAGAAGCATGCACATGCACTCTCTCTTTCTCTCGCTCTAAAATAAATAAATAAATCTTTAAAAAGAGAGAGATAAAAAGTTCAAAGAAAAGATTATACAGGAAAAGAAGTTGGAGAAGGGAGAATTAGAAGAATTCCAAAATGAAATAAAAGGGAAGGATTAAAACATCACATAGGGGGCGCCTGGGTGGCTCAGTCAGTTAAGGTCTGCCTTCAGCTCGGGTCATGATCCCACCATCCTGGGATCAAGCCCCACATCGGGCTCCTTGCTCAGCGGGGAGTCTGCTTCTCCCTCTCCCTCTGCCTGCCGCTCCCCCTGCTGTGTTCTCTCTCTCTGTCAAATAAATAAAATCTTAAAAAAAAGAAAAGGGGAAGTGTTAATATCAGGATAATAGGGTTCCCCAAAGAGATGAGCATAAAGGGAGAGAGGAGAAAACAGTTGAAGAAACAATGGTGAAAAATTTCTCAGAATTTCAGATGAAAGGGGACTCTGCTCTTCAGAGTGTGAAACGGGGTAACTGCGCACCTGGGTGACTCAGTCGGTGAAGCGTCTGCTTAGGCTCAGGTCATGATCTCAGGGCCCTGGGATTGAGTCCCACATCAGGCTCCCTGCTCAGTGGGGAGTCTGCTTCTCCCTCTCCCTTTGACCCTCCTCCCGGCTCGTGCTCTCTCTCTCAAATAAATAAATAAATACAAATCCAAAAAAAAAAAAGAAAGAAAGAATAGCTTTTTAAAAAATGGGGTAACTAAGGGGAAACACATCCAGATTCATTATATGGAAATCTAAGAACATCAAAGTCAGATAAAATTCTGAACACCTCCAAAAGCAATGCACAGGGACAAGAATCAAATTGACATCAAACTTCTCAGTAGAAACACTAGACACAAAAGACAAAGTAGCAAATGTTTTTAAAACTGAAAGAAATCTTGGGGCGCCTGGGTGGCTCAGTCGTTAAACATCTGCCTTCGGCTCAGGTCATGATCCCAGGGTCCTGAGATCGAGCCCCGCTTTGGGCTCTCTGCTTGGTGGGAAGCCTGCTTCTCCCTCTCCCACTCCCCCTGCTTGTGTTTCCTCTCTCACTGTCTCTCTGTCAAAAAATAAAATCTTAAAAAAAAAAAAAAAAAACTGAAAGAAATCTTGCCTATAGCCAAAGAGTCTCTCAATGTGAAGGTATTAAAAAATATCCTCAGATATAGTAGGCCAAAGCAGTTTTACCGCACAAAGACCTACATTAAAAACACTCAGTGGGGGCACCTGGGAGTGCAGTCAGTTAAGCATACAAATCTTGATTTCAGCTCAGATCATGATCTCAGAGTCATGAGATTGAGCCCCATGTCAGGCTCCGTGCTCAGCACAGAGTCTGCTTGAGATTCTCTCCCTCCCTCTCCCTCTGCTCCTCTCCCCCCCACCCCCCACCCCCGCATGCTCACGCGCACATGCATGCTTGCGCTCTCTCTCTCTCTCAAATAAATAAACAAATCTTTAAAAAAAAAAAAACCACTCTGGGAGAAGGTACTCAAATAAGAAGAGAAATAAACCCAAGAGAAATAAATCAGGATGATTCCTGAGATATGAGGAGCAAAATTGGCTAAATATAATAAAACTGATTATCTATGGGCTCCTGGGTGGCTCAGTCAATTAAAATGTCTGCCTTAGGCTCAGGTCATGATCCCAGGGTCCTGGGATTGAGTCTCAAATGGGGCTTCCTGCTTGGTAGGGAGTCTGCTTCTCCCTCTCCCTCTGCATGCAACTCCCCCTGCTTGTGGTCTCTCTCTGTCAAATAAATAAGTAAAATCTTTAAAAAAAAAGTATCAGGGAAGTAATTTTGATATTTGATAAAGGAGAATTCAAGATGAAAAAGATGAGTCAAATAGAAACATAATACAAGAAAATATAAATATGGTAAACACAAAAGGACAATAATACAGCCTCAAAATATATAAAGCAACTACTATCAAATCTTTTGGAAGAAATAAATAAATAATGGTTAGAGATTTTAACACACTCTTCTCAGAAACTGAACGATCAAGGAGATAAAAATAAAGATATAAAATAGCTGAATAATCTTATTTATTAATAAGATTGGCTGGCAAGTTACTGGCAAATATAGACTTCTACACCCAAGAAAGAGAAAATACACCTTCTTTTCTAACACATGTGGCTCATGTAATATTGAATATGCTCTAGGGCACAAAAAAAGTCTCGATAAATTCCAAAGAATCGTTATTATATGGACTATAATTATAATCATGCTTTCTTACTCTTATGTGATAAAAATTTCTAATTAATAGATGTTTTAAAAGAAGGAGAAAAAAACTGAAGCAGTCCTAATGTCTATCAACAGGTGTATGGATAAATAAATTAAAGCATATTCAAACAATGAAATGTGATACAATAGTGAAAACTAATGAACTCCATCAACATGGATAAATCTCTTATTTTTTTTTAAAGATTTTATTTATTTATTTGAGAGAGAATGAGAGAGAGAGAGAGCGCATGAGGGGGGGAGGGTCAGAGGGAGAAGCAGACTCCCCGCCGAGCAGGGAGCCCGATGCGGGACTCGATCCCGGGACTCCAGGATCACGACCTGAGCCGAAGGCAGCCGCTTAACCAACTGAGCCACCCAGGCGCCCTAAATCTCTTATTTTCAACAAGAAAAGAATTTGCAGAAGAACCTATACATTGTGATAGCACTTACATAAAGTGCAAAAACATACAATACTAAATAATATATTGCTTAGGAATATGTACGTATGTGACCAAAATTATTTTTTTCAGTTGAGGGAATCATAAACACACAATTCAAGACGGTGGCTATGGTTATCAAGGGGGCCAGTGCAATATAGGGTTGCACAGGAAGGCCTTTACCTAGGTCTGTAAGTTTTATTTGTTTTATTTTAAGTGATCTACAGCAAATATTTTTTAAATGGTCAAATTCAACAAAGCCTATAGCTGGATATTGTGCTATTTTCTATACTTTTCTGTAATATTCTGAAATATTTCATCATTTATTTCATCATTAAAATAGTAGGAAAAGAAAAAGAAAGAAAGGGGAAAAAAGGAAGCGAGGGCATCCATGCAGAAAAAGCAAAAGCCACATACAAGGTAGGAAAACCCAGTTAGCCTGAGACTTGCCCGCGGCCGCCACAAGGGCACAAGCAGTGGAGCTAGTCTACAGGGCTCAGAGAGAGTGCATGGCCGAGGAGTCTCTGCTGCCAAGCAGCAACCATCTCAAGAAATACAAAAGCCCAGAGCCCTTTGAAATCCCACCAACCAAATGAATCAAAGAAAGGCTGCAGGAAAGAAGCAGCCATGCCGAAAGGTCTGTTTGTGAGCGCGGGATTCACAGAACCGAGACTAACATTGCGTTGGAGATCGCGGTTACAAAACAGAATGTAAATACCATAAACATCCACATTTTAAAATTAACTAGTGCAACTATCAGAGATTGGTAGATTGGAGCAATCCTCATCCTTCCGGCAGAGTCCAAAGATGTTGTCTAAAATGAAAATGTGGCAAGTCGTTTTTTAATCTCTAGAATCTTTTACAAATTAATATTTCTCATGATGAAAAATATTTATCTGAAGTTCAGTAATTCATTCTCTGACATTTTTCCCTTTTGTCATCCGCAAGTAAAACGTAAATAATACTTTTTATTCTAAATAACATGCATTATGGTCCATTTTTGTGGCTTTTTTCCTGTAAGTCCCTCTCTCAGTCTTTCTAGCTGTATATACTGCAAGAGATCCAAATGGTACTCATCCAATGCTCATGCTTATTTCTGGGTGGTGGGATAGTGATTACTCTGTTGCGTCAGTATTTGCTGCATTGCTTAATTTTTTGTTGTTGCTGTTGGGGCTAATGGATAGGGGTCATGGACACTCTAAAAAAGAAGCAAAAAACAACTAGCAGTTGTTTCTAAGAGGTTGAAGCAGAACACGTGGGAAGCAGGAGACTGGCCCCTGTGGGGTGGGGGTGGCAGGGGTCTGAAATGACCAAGTGAGAGATGACAGGATTCCGATGGATGTGGCAGCAGGAGGGGAAAGATGACAATGATTCTGGACACATTTTGAAGATAGAACTGGCAAGATTTGAAGACAGACTGGATGTGCAATGTGAGATATGAAAGGGGTCAAGAACACTGCATGGTTCTGTCCTGAGAAGCCAGGAGAATGGGGGAGCAGGGAAAGGCAGGGGGAGTGCGGGAGAGGCCATCAGGAGGGTGCGCTTGGACATGGGAAGCCGGGCTGCCGTTTGGACGGGCCTCTTCTCGTCTCTTCTCATTCCAGCTCTACCCCTTGGCTAGCTCATGGGTACCCAGCCCCTTACAGAACTCACTATTCCTCCTCTCTGTTTAAGGCTTTCTTTATCCGCCACATGATTTCCTGTTTGTTTGCTGATGGTGTCTCCAGCCAGGCAGACTACGAGCTCCATGAAGGCAGAGGCAGAAGAGCGCCTGGCACGCAGTGAGCCCTCAGTAAGTCCGTGCTGACCTCATGAATGAGTCTGTGCCACCGCCACCCTCGTTCAGGAGACAGTTGTACTTAGGGGCAGCAGCCCCAGTATCAGACCACCTGGGTGCCAGGGCTTACCAGTTCTAAGATCTCCAGCAAATTATGTAGCTTCTCTGTGCCTTGGTTTTCTCATCTGCAAAATGGAGATAACAGAAGGACTTACTTCATTGGGTTGTAGGGATTAGGGAGTTAATACATGCAAAATGCTCAGAATAGGGGTGCCTGGATGGCACAGTAGGTTGGGTGTCCAACTCCTGGTTTCCACTCAGGTCATGATCTCAGGGTCATGAGATCCAGCCCTGCGTGGGGCCCTGCGCTCAGCACGGAGTCTGCTTGGGATTGCCTCTCCCTCTGCCCCTCCCCCACATTCTCTCTGTCTCTCTCAAATAAATAAATAAATCTTAAAAAAATAAATAGTCAGAACAGCGCCTGGTATAGATTAAGTACTTGGTAAAATTTAGCTGTTATTTGCTATTACTTGTTAAAAATTACCTCCTCAAAAAAAAACTTACCTCCTCACTGGTCTCCTTGCATCCATTCTGCCCTTCTCCTCTCAATCTTTCCCATAATGCAGACTGTGATTATTCAAAATGCAGCTCTGATCACATTACATGCACAAGTGCACACACACGCATACTTACATTGCTGAAAAAAACATTCAGGAGCTCCTGGGTGGCTCAGTAGGTTAAGTGTCTGCCTCTTGATTTCAGCTGGGGTCATGATCTCAGGGTCGTAAGATCAGCCCCAGGTCGATCTCTGTGCACCACATGGAGTCTGCTTGGGATTCTCTCTCTCCCTCTCCTTCTGCCCCTCCCCACCTCTAAAATAAAAAACAAAACAAAACAAAAGCCCAACATTCAGGGGCTACCAATCCTTAACATTCTCCTTAAGTCCTACCCACCTCCCCAGCCTTGCCTTTTATCTCTGTCCATTTTGCTCTTGAGCTTCAGCCACACCCAGTTTCCCTCAGAAACAGGCTCACCATGCTCCCTCCTGCCTCAGGGCCTTTGCACATGATGGTCCCTCTGTCTGGGAAGCCCTTCTTCCCTCTGGTCTGCCCTTTGCCTGTCCTGCTCATGTTGCACATCTCAGCTCCAGCATGGCTTCCACAAAGGTGCTCCCCAATCCCAGACTAAGTTACATTTCTTTGTTAAAAATTACCACAAATGTGGGGCGCCTGGGTGGCTCAGCCAGTTAAGCGTCTGCCTTCAGCTCAGGTCCTGATCTTGAGGTCCTGGGATCGAGCCCCGCGTCTGGCTTCCTGCTCAGCAAGGAGCTTGCTTCTCCCTCTCCCTCTGCCTGCCACTCCCCCTGCTTGTGTTCTCTCTGTCAAATAAATAAATAAAATCTTTAAAGGAAAAAAATTACCACAAATGTGATCCTTCAGAAGTCACCCCCATTCGTAATTATCCATTTGTTTGTGTGATCATGTGGTTATTTGCTGTCCTCCCCTCTAAACTGAAAGGCCTGTAAAATCAGGAAACGTATCTGTTCCTACTGTTTTTGTTGCAGCAAATCTACCTTGTCTGGCACTTAGTGTATGTACTATATTCTGAATGAGTGAATGAATGAATGAATGGGTCTTCAGCAGAAGCAACCACAGCCAACATACAGGGTCCATAAGGGGGCACTCTTGGCCCTTCGTAGTTACTGGTGCCAAGCCACTGACTTTGGGCAGTCCACACAGAGGTAGTGAAAGACCTCTGGGCCGCAGGTGCATTGGTGACCGGCAACGTGTCCTTGGCTAAGTCCTGTCACCTACATGAGCTTCCATGTCTTCATCTGTAAAACGTGGATTATGATTCCTATATCACAGAGTTGTCCAGAGGACCAAAGGAGCCTTGGATTAGATGGTGGTTTTTTAAACTTTTAACATTAAACAAGGTGAAAAGTTGTTTAGTTTTTCAAAAGGAACTTTGCCAGGAATCTAAATGGAAAGAAAAACCAAATATACAAGAAGTATAAAGGCTGACACAGGCAGTTTTAGGCCCCTTACCCCAACTCGACACTTAAGCCAGGTTCTTACCCTGGACAATGACAAGTGGCTACAGATGGGTTTCACGGGCATGATTTGTTGGGACCACCTCAGTATCAAGTGGTTTAGACACAAGGCCAGGCCACTGTGAAACCCTAACAGAGAGACTCATCTCAGCACAACTCCGGGGCCCCCAAAGAAACCTGCTTCTGCCCCCGCGGCCCCCCCCCCCCGCCCCCAGGGCTGCTCAGGTCCTGCTCTGGCTGTGTAGTGTGGTCCCTGGACCTCTGGGTGAGGGAGGAAGCACCCCAGCATCTCAGTCCGCACCCCCCCAACCCTGACCCGCCTCAGCCTGACACTCCCCAGGGAGGGCCTCAGCTGAGCTTGACTGCCCCTGCAGTGTCTGTTCTCACCTCTAGGGCCTCTCTGGCCGTCCAAGCCCCAACTGGCCTCCACTGAAGCTCAGCATCCACTTCAGAGCTCTGGACTTAGTTTTAGACCCCTAGAAACATATTCCCAACAGGGGTCACCCACATAACTTTTCCCACCAGCTATCCTAAAGTCTTGGGGGACGAGGTCCCCCAAATCAGGGGCAGTGAAGGGAGCATAGCCCCTCCTCTCAAAGAAACAAGAGCCGATCCCAAGGAACAGGGGTGGGATTGGCACCCAGACCCTGGGCTTTCTCTGGTTTCTGACCTGGAGATAACCCTTCCCTCCCTCCCCAGTCTCCCCCTCCCTTTGGAAGAGGGATGGAAATGCTGAGTGTGTGGAATGGAACAGGCACAGCATAGAAAGTGGGAAATGACTGAGGAGCCAGTTGTTGGAAGAGGGGAGGCCGGCAGGGCTGTTGTATAATTGCCTAGGGCTGGGGCGCCCGGGTGGCTCAGTGGGTTAGGCGTCTGCCTTTGGCTCAGGTCATGGTCCCAGCGTCCTGGGATGGAGCCCCGCATCGGGCTCCCTGCTTGGCAGGAAGCCTGCCGCTCCCTCTCCCACTGCTACTCTCTCTCTGTCAAGTAAATAAATAAAATCTTTTTTAAAAATTGCCTAGGGTTATTCATGGCAAAACCTGGGGCTTCAATTCACACCACCCCTGATCATCATCAGACCGACCCACTAGGTCTGCCCCTCTCCTGCCTCCATTACAGCTCAGCCCACCTCTCCGCCAGAGCTTCCTCAAGTAGCATGCACTCCATACCCCACCTCAGGTGACACGGCTGCTCACTGAAGTAACGGTCTGTCTTTGTAGGCTTCACTTCCGTGCTCCCTGAGGGAGTTTTGAAAAAAACTATGTACTACAGCATGTATTTTAAGCTGACAACTAAAATTGTTTTGTCATCAGTTTAAATCATTACAGAAGGAATTTCTGATGTTGTGACTTTTTTTTTTTTAAAGTAGGCTCCATGCTCAGTGTGAAGCCCAATGGCAGGTCTTGAACTCACGACCCTGAGATCAAGACCTTAGCTGAGATCAACTGACTGAGCCACCCAGGTGCCCCTAAATTTTGTAACATTTTTTTTAATTCTCTTTTAAAATTTTGATTTATTTACTTGTCAGAGAGAGAGCCCCAGCACAAGCAGGGGGAGCATCAGGCAGAGGGAGAAGCAGGCTCCCCGCTGAGCAAGGAGCCCGATATGGGACTCGATCCCAGAACCCCGGGATCATGACTTGAGCCAAAGGCAGTTGCTTAACGGACTGAGCCACCCAGGTGTACCAATGTTGCAACATTTTTATTTTTTTTATTTTTTATTTTTTTTTAAGATTTTATTTATTTATTTGACAGAGAGAGACACAGTGAGAGAAGGAGCACAAGCAGGGGGAGTGGCAGAGAGAGAAGCAGGCTTCCTGCTGAGCAAGGAGCCCAATGTGGGGCTCGATCCCAGGACCCTGGGATCATGACCTGAGCCGAAGGCAGACGCTTAACGACTGAGCCACCCAGGCGCCCCTGTTGCAACATTTTTAAATAAAACCATTAAGACTGTTTTATTTTTTTTTTTTAAGATTTATTTATTTGAGAGAGAGAGAAGGGGGAGAGAGAGAGAGATCAGCAAGCTGGGGGGAGGGACAGAGGGAGAGTGAAATGCTGAATGTGGAGCCCGACATAGAGGCCGATCCCACGACCCCAAGATACTGACCCAAGCCAGATGCCCAACTGACTGAGCAACCCAGGCGCCCCCATTAAGACTGTTTTAAATGTGTGTCCAATGAAATCTAAACATCACAATGGTCTGATACCAACCATTGTCTCTCTCTGTACACATAATAGAACAACTAGACAGAAGATCAGTAAGGACACAGACACTTGGAGAGCACTATACACCAATGGACCCATCAGACACACACAGACTACTCCACACAACAGCAGCAGAATACACACTCTTCTCAAGCTCACATAGAACATTCTTCAAGACAGATCACATGTTAGGCCACAAAACAAGTCTTAACAAAATTAAGAAGATTGGAATCATACCAAATGTCTTTTCTAATCACAGTGGAATGAAACTAGAAATCAATAGCAATAGGAAACCTAGAAAATTCAAAAATACGTAGAAATTGAACCACCAATGGGCCAAAGAAGAAATCACAAGGGAAATTAGAAAATATCTCAAGACAAATAAAATGAAAACACAGGGATGCCTGGCTGGCTCAGTCAGTAGAACGTGTGACTTTTGATCTCAGAGTGGTAAGTTCAAACCTCACGTTGGGTGTAGGGATTACCTAAAATTTTTTAAAAATAAAAATAAAAAATAAAGGAGCGCCTGGGTGACTCAGTCGGTTGGGCATCTGCCTTCAGCTCAGGTCATGATCTCAGGATTCTGGGATCGAGCCCCACGTTAGAGTCCCTGCTCAGGGGGAAGCTACATCTCCCTTTCCTCCTCACTCATGCTCTCTCTTACTCTCTCAAATAAATAAATAAATAAATAAATAAATAAAATCTTTAAAAAAAATAAAGGGGCACCTGGGTGGCTCAGTCGGTTAAGTGTCTGACTCTTGGTCTTGGCTCAGGTCTTGATCTCAGGGTCATGAGTTCAAGTCCAGCACTGAGCTCCACACTGGGCATGGAGCCTACTTTAATAATAATAATAATAATAATAATAATAATAATAATAAAAATGAAAACACAGCATACCAAAACATGGGATGCAGCAAAAGCAGTGCCAAAAGGGAAGTTTATAGCAGGGAGCATCTACATTAAAAAAGAAGAAAGAAGATCTGTAAGGCAGTGAAAATACTCTGCAACATATTATAATGACAGATACATGTCCTTACACATTTGTCCAAACCCATAGAAGGTACAACACCAACAGTGAACCGTAATGTAAACTACAGACTTTGTGTGGTTGTGAGGTATCAGTGGAGGTTCATCAGTTGTAACAAAGGTACGGCTCTGGTCCAGGATGTCACCAATGGGGAAAGCTGTGCATGTGTGGGTTCAATTTTGCTGAACACAAAAGTGCTCTAAAAAAAAATCAAGTCTTAATAAAAAGAAAGAATTTCAAAGAAAAATAAACGAGGGGTGCCTGGGTGGCTCGGTCAGTTGGGCATCTGCCTTCAGCTTGGGTCATGATCCCAGGGTCCTGGAATTGAGACCGGCGTCAGGTTCCCTGCTCAGCAAGGAGCCTGCTTCTCCCTCTGCCTGCCACTCCCCCTGATTGTGCTCTTTCTCTCTCTGTCAAATAAATCAATAAAATCTTTAAAAAAAAAAAAAGCAATAAACATAACACACCACATTAACAGAATAAAAGAAAAAAACACATGCTCATCACAATTGATGTAGACAAAACATTTGACAAAATTCAACACCCTGGGGTGCCTGGGTGGCTCTGTGGTTAAGCGTCTGCTTTCGGCTCAGGTCATGATCCCAGGGTCCTGGGATCGAGCCCCACATCGGGCTCCAGCCCCACATCGGGCTCCTTGCTCACGGGAAGCCTGCTTCTCCCTCTCCCACTCCCCGTGCTTGTGTTCCCTCTCTCGCTGTGTCTCTCTCTGTCCAATAAATAAATAAAATCTTTAAAAAAAGAATTCAACACCCTTTCATGATAAACACTCAACAAACTAGGAAAAGAAGGACCATACCTCAACACAGTAAAAGCCATATATGAAAACCCACAGCTAACGTCATACTCAACAGTGAAAAACTGAGAGCTTTTCCTCTAAGACCAGGAACTTAGCAAGGACACCCCCTCTCACCACTTCTGTTCAACAAAGTTCTGGAAGTCCTAGCCACAGCAATTAGGCATTGAAAAGAAATAAAAGACATCCAAACGGGAAAGGAAGAAGTAATTACCTCTGTTTCCAGGTGACATGATCTTATATGTACAAAACCCTAAAAAAACTAACACATTCAGCAAAGTTGCTGGCACAGAATCAACACTCAAAATTATCAGTTGTGTTTCTATACACTAGCACTGAACAGTCCAAAAAGGAAATTAAGAAAATAATCTCATTTACAGCAGCATCAAAAAGAATAATATAGGGCGCCTGGGTGGCTCAGTCGTTAAGCGTCTGCCTTCGGCTCAGGTCATGATCCCAGGGTCCTGGGATCGAGCCCCACACCGGGCTCCCTGCTCAGCGGGAAGCCTGCTTCTCCCTCTCCCACTCCCCCTGCTTGTGTTCCTGTTCTCGCTGTGTCTCTCTCTGTCAAATAAATAAATAAAATCTTTAAAAAAAAAAAAAAAGAATAATATAACTAGGAATTAGCCAAGCAGGCCGAAGACTCCTCTGCTGAAAACTACAGAACACACTGCTGAAAGCAAGAAGAGATGAATAGAAAGAAGCCCTATGTTCATGGATTGGAAGACTTCATATTGTTGAAATGTTGGTCTTACCCAAAGTGATCTACAGATTAAATGCATCCCTATCAAAATTCTAAAGGTGGTTTTTTTTTTGGCAGAAATAGAAAAAAACTATCCTAAAATTCATATTGAATCTCAAAGGACCCCAGGTAGCCAAAAAAATCTTGAGAAAGAGGAACAAAGCTAGAGGCCTCACACATTCTGATTTCAAAACATACCACAAAACTACAGTAATCAAAACACTATGGAAGTGGCATAAAGACAGACATATAGACTAATGGAATGGAATGAAGAGCCCAAAAATAAAGCCTTAGTTACATGGTCAAATGATTTTCAACAAGGCTGCCAAGACTACACAATGGGGAAAGACAGTCTCCTCAACAAATGGTATTGAGAAAACTGGACATCCACCTGCAGAAGAATAAAGTGGGACCCAGACCTTACACCGCAAACAAAAATTAATTCAAAATGGATTAAAATCCTAAACATAAGACCTAAAACCATAAAACTCCTAGAAGAGGACAGAGGGGGAAATCTTCATGACATTGTAATGCGCGATGATTTCTTGGATATGACACCAAAAGCAGCTAGCTAACAAAAGCAAAAATAGACAAAGGGGACTACATCAAAGTTCAAAACTTCTGCGGAGGAGAGGGAACAACAGGGTGAAAAGGTAGCCTACAAGAGGCGAGAAATACTTGCAAACCGAACATTGAACAAGAGGTTAATATTAAGAATGCATAAAGGGGCACCCAGCTGGTTCAGTTGGTGGAGCATGCAACTCTCGATCTCGGGGTGGTGAGTTCAAGCCCCACACTGGGTGTAGAGATTACTTAAAAAAAAGTTTTAAAATTTAAACAATAAAATTAAAAAAAATAAAATCTTAAAAAAAATACAAAAGAACTACAACTCAGTATTAACAACAACAAGATACAAATCACCCAATTTAAAATGAGCAAATAGGGGCGCCTGAATGGCTCAGTTGGTTAAGCGTCTGACTCTTGACCTCGGCTCGGGTCATGATCTCAGGGTTGTGAGTTCAAGCCCCATGTTGGGTTCCAAGCCCAGTATGGAGCCTACTCAAAAAGAAGAAGAAGAAGAAGAAGAAGAGAGAGAGAGTAAATCGACATTGAATAGACATTTATGCAAAGCAGATATGCAGTCCACAGCACATGAAAAGATGCTCAACATCAGGGAAATGCAAATCAAAACCACTAGATATCACCTCACACCTGTTAGGACGACCACTATCAAAAAAAAAAAAAAAAACAGAACACAAAGTGTTGGCAAGAATGTGGAGAAATCAAAACCCTTGTGCACTGTCGGTGGGAATGCAAACTGGTGCAGCCACTGCGGAGGTTCCCCAAAAATTTGAAAAATAAAACTAACAGCAATCCCACTTCTGGGTGTATCTCAGAAGCACTGGAAATAGAATCTTGAAGAGATATTAGTGCTCCCAAGAAGTAGAAGCAAATTACATGTCCGCCAACAGGTGAATGATAAGGAAGATGTGGTATACGTAGAATGGAATATTATCCAGCCTTTAAAAAGAAGGAAATGGTGGTGTATGCAACAACAGGGATAAACCGTGAGGACATTATACCACGTGATTTAAGCCAACCCTAAAGACAAATATGGCAGGATTCCACTTATCTGAGATATCTAAAGTCATCAAACTCATAGAAACACACAGTAGAATAGTGGTTTCCAGGGGCTGAGGGGTCTGCTCTTTGATGTACAGGGTCTCTGTCATGCAAGATGAAAAAGTTCTCAAGATCTGCAGTACAACAAAGTATATGTAGTTAACAACCAGAATGTACCCTTAAAAGCTGTTGAGGGAGGGGCGCCTGGTGGCTCAGTCAGTGAAGCATTCGTCTTGGGCTCAGGTCATGATCCCAGGGTCCTGGGATCGAGCCCCGCATCGGGCTCCTTGCTCAATGGGGAGTCTGCTTCTCCCTCTGCCCATAACCCTGCTCATTCTCTCTCTCTCAAATAAATAAAATCTTGGGGGAAAAAAAGTTGTTGAGGGTAAAATTATGTTACATGTTTTTTACCACAATCATATATAGAGACCCCCCCCAAAGAAATGTGAACAAGCTCTTCCCCACTTAGGGCAGCACAGTGACCCTCAGGACAGGCAAAGGGTAACTGGGGAGGGGTCACCGTAAAGGGGGGTTGAGGAAGGGGACCGCTCACCACTAAAGGCCTGTCCTGAGCAGATTATCTGAAAAACTCGAGGATCTGTAAATGGAGTTCAATAAAACAGCCTGTGCTTGTGCCTCTTCTGAAAAATCTGAAATTTTGGAGCACACCACCCCAGGTGGAACACCCTTGATCTGCAGCCTGCTGCCTGGGTTTCCTGCCTTACTGCTGGCCTTCCAGAGGGGCGGGGTGCTGTCTCACTCAGGGCAAGAACAGGGAGAAGCCAGCATTGCCCCCCTGCCCCGCAGGTCAGCTCTGGCCTCCCACACCCCTTTCCTTCACCCTTACTTTCCCATCCCACAAACTTCTCTGGGTATTAGAAGAATCTGTTGATGAGGATGAGTCGAGGCTGAGGGTTGCAGCTGCTCTCTTATGGAACTGGAAAGAGGCCTAATGGGACACACTGTGTGCCCAGAAGTGGAACAGGAGTCTGAATGGGGGCTACAAGGGCCCAGGGATGGTGACACATGGCTTTCGACCCTTCATGGAGCCAGATGGGGATTGCTTCTGACCCAGGGCTAACAGCACCTGCCAGACCCAGGCATTCTGGCTTCTCTCTCTGGTGAGATTCCCCCTTGCCTTAGGCCCCAGGGCAAAGACCACCAAGGAATGAGGAGGTTCCAGGGAGCGGAAAGGCTTTAATGAGCATCACAACGGGACTGGGTAAGGGGTACAGACTCCAAATCCAGCCTCACTGCCATCGCTTCAGTGAGTAGGAAGGTGGGGGCCCAGCCCTGCTCAGCTGTCCCCTGACCCAGAGCTGGGAGGGAAGTCCCTGGGAATCTTCTCTACCCAGCAAAGGGGGTGAGAGAAAGGGGAGAGCTCTGCTGCCGCTGCCAGGAGCAGGAAGACCTCAAGCAGCAAGCTGACCTCCAGAGGTCGGGAGAGACCCCGAATCAGGCAGAACATCAGCCGCTGGAAGGGCTGATGGGCTAAGCAGGTGAGGAAACTCGTGGGACCCCCCAAACAGCACTGAAAACTCAGAGGGGGCCTCAGAGCCTGCTGGCTCCAGGGACTAAGACCCCTAAGGAGTCACCCCCAGACTGAGACATCACAAAGGGGCCCTTTGCCCTGTTCAGCAAGGGCCAGCAGAAGGTCTGGAGGGAGAAGCGAGGGTGGGAGCCTGGGTGGGCAGAGGAGGCCGAGGGGAGCCGGGGAAGTGCACCAGGGGCTGGGCGGCAGGCAGCGCCATGAAGGGAAGGTGGGAGGGTCCTCTAGCTGCTGTCCTGCTGTTCCTGCTGGCGGATGAGGTTGGCAATGGGACTGGTGATGCCGCCTATCAAGGTCCAGTACTCATCGAAGCTGATGCGCCCATCGTGGTTGGCGTCCAGGTTCTGGATGAGCTTGTCGGCCGCCTTTCGGTTTCCCGTGTCCTGGAGAGGAATGGGAGTCAGCAGTACTGAGGGCAGCGGCCCCGCAGAGCCCAAGGCAGGACTCCTGGGGCTCTGGCCTGAGTAGCTGCTGCCTGGGAAGATTCGAACCGAGCCCTCCCTGGTCAGGCCTGGGTACCCTGAGAGGACAGAGGCCTGGGCGGGGAGGGGGGAGACCCTGTTTTGGGGGGTCACTCTGAAAAGACAGAAGGCACAGTGAGGGAGGGTACCCATGTGAGGACAAAGGCTTGGGGGGTGGACAAGGCCCTTGGGTGGGGGCACTTCACCGTCAGCATATGGTTGAGCTCTTTCTGAAGCATCTTCCGGAAGCTGCTCTTGCTGATCTTGTTCTTGACCAGGCTGTGTTTAGACACGTACTTGTAGAAGTTTTCCACCAGGACCACGACCGCCTTCTCCAGCTCCGTGTAGCAGTCGGCCATCTCACCGCCGTACTGCTCGGGGGGGGGGGGCCTGGGCACCACGAACAGGGGAGGTGAGGAGCCCTCACAGTCCCAACCGCCTCCGGCCCCCTGCCCTCATCCGCCCCCTGGGCCCCCAGGCTGGCAGGAGGGAGGCAGGAGGGATGAGACAGGAAAAGGGGGCACCAGGGTGGGCCTGGAATGCGAACTGTGTGGTTGCTGTAATCCAGATGCTCACCAGCTCGACCGCCCCAACAGGTTCCCCCAGCAGCTTCCCCAGGCCCTGCCCCAGCCCCAGGCACTTGGCCTGTCAGAGCCCCAGTGAGATCAGGAGGCTCCCGTGGGAAGGGGGTAGAGTAAGTGCCCATCCCTCTGCCCTCCCCACACCTGACCCACCCAGGGCCCCTGCCCTGGGAGCAAGCACACAGCTAGAAGGGGGCAGGGAGGCCAGAAGCCGTAACCCCCCAGTGGCAGGATTGGCAGAGACCCTGGCCCAGGCCACAGAGCAGGGGGCAGGGACCTAGGCCCTCCCCAGTCCCTTCAGCTGGGCACCAGGACAGGGACCTCAGGAGCCCAGGGAAGGGAAAGGACGATACCCTCATCCATTGAGTCAGACTTTCTGCAGAACCCCACCTACACCCTGCTAGGCTGCCCTCCCTCATATCCACCCCAAAATACATAGGAGGACCCAAAGACCCTCCAGCCCATTACCTAAGGAGGAGCTAGGCCTGGTCCTGCCCCAGCTGGAGACAGAGCTGCCGCCAGAGACCACATGTATCACCCCTCACACCAGGACAAAAGGCACTCACAGTCCAAGCGGATACAGCCTTCTGAATAACAGGATATGAGGGGAACAGGCGGGTCTACTCTGTGAGTTGCCGCCCATGCCCAGAGCCCCCCCAAGTGAACCGGGGCAAATGAGCCTCCCCTCCCGCCCCCAAGCCCAGGAATGTGCTACAGCTGCCCTGCTGTCAGGTCCTGGCAAGGGAAGGTGGACACAGCCACCATCCTGGGCATCCCGTGGCCCGACCTGGAAGAGAGGTCTGCTTGGCCAGGCCTCACCACAGCCCTATCCCCTGCCCTTGGCACCCTGCCTCCCTGGCCCCCAGACTCCCAGGCCGCACTGGCGGGGGCTACCGTCTCTTCCGGGGTCTGGTCTCCCCAGATACCAGGCATTCCCTGAGGCAAGGATAGTTTCTTACATGCAGCCATTGTGTTTTCTGAACCAAAGGGCATGACTCATAGACTTCAGGACCACTTTTTTAAAATCCTAAGTACATAAGCTCCCTGCTTTTAATCTCTGCATCTCCCCTCGCCTGCATCATCTGGCGCAATGGCTTACCTGAGGTGTATGTTCTATAAGTATTCTACCTCCTTCCAGCCCTGGTACCAGGTATCCAAAGCCCCTGACCACCCTTCTAAGATACTTCCCTTACGAAGCTCTTTATGAAGGAAGGATGTGACCCAGAGGGATGAGGCCCTAATGGAGGAAGAAAGTGGGGGTTGAGACAGAGGAGTGTCTCTGACCAGGGACGCTGCCTTCTGTCCCTGCCTTGCCCACCTGACCACTCTGGTCTGTGGCTAGAGGATGGAGAATGGAACTGGGACTCTAAGAAACCACATTCTTCCCCCATGCTCTTTGTCTATTAAGTGTGTGACTGGGGCGCCTGGGTGTCTCAGAAAGTTAGGCGTCTGCCTTCAGCTCAGGTCATGATCCCAGGGGCCTGGGATAGGGCATCGGGCTCCCTGCTCATCAGGGAATCTGCTTTTCCCTCTCCTGCTCCCCCTGCAGGAACATGTTCTGGGCATGTTGCCTCTCCCTCTCTCCCTCTCTCTCTCTCTCTCTGTCAAATAAATAAATAAAATCTTTAAAAAAAAAAAAAAGGTGTGTGACTGCGAGGTCCAATGTAAGACTTTCCTTCTTTCTTTTTTTTTTCAAAGATTTTATTTATTTTTCAATAGAGAGAAAGAGACAGTGAGAGAGAGAACACAAGCAGGGGGAGTGGGAGAGGGAGAAGCAGGCTTCCCGCGAGCAGGGAGCCCGATGCGGGGCTCGATCCCAGGACCCTGGGACCATGACCCGAGCCGAAGGCAGACGCTTAACGACTGAGCCACCCAGGCTCCCTTCAATATAAGACTTTCATGCAAACACCCTACACTCACAAATGACAAGGGAGAAGAGTTTCGATCCACAAACCAGTGCTCTGCTGCCCCTGAGTGGGGAATGGCCCAGGACCAGGACCAGCATTCCTGGGGATTCCAAAAGCTGTACCCCCCTCAGCAAGGACTGTGCCAAGCCTACTCCCCACCAAGGTTTGGGAGTAGGAAGGTAGCTCAGAGAACCCCCAAACCTAAACCGTTCCAGACCTTGTTCCTAAGTGAGGAACCCTGTGGGAACTAGTCAGGGAGAGGAAAGAGAAAGAAATCAGGTTTCGGGTGCTGTGCCTCTACCCCCTCCCCCTGGCCCACCCACCCTCCTCACCACCTTTCTTAGTCTTGTTTCTCTGACTCCTCCTGCCCTTCCTGATACCACGTCCCAGCCTCTACCTGGCCTCTGGCAGCCGAGCAGGCCAGACACAGCTGAGCACCCAGGACAGTCAGTTGCCTGCCTCAACAGCCCTGATTTTTGGTCCCCAGTAGTCCATCCCCCACCTTCTAGCCACATGGGAAGGCGGGAGATAGCCATCTGGGTAAGTGCTTCTCCAAGCTTTTTCTGGAGGAAGGATATCAGAGTGGGATAGTCAGGTGCCATTACCCTCTTCCTCCCTCCCTCCCCTGGAGGCCAGGACACAGGCACCTGCCCCTCCCACCTGCCGCAATCAGCCACCAGCCAAGGTGGAATCAGGCTGGAGGGTCAAGCTGTCCCATCAGCCCCTCCTAGGAAGGGTTGGCAGGAGGTAGGTCCTGGCCTGAGAGCCTGGGGAGTGGGGTGGACGTGTACATTAGAGCCTTCCCAAAATGTAGGAGTGGGGGGACCACTTGTCCTCCAAAGGGCCTTCTTACCCAGAGCCCCCAACCCTCCCGCAATGTTCTCCTTGTCCCTTCCTTAGCTGATTCATCCTTGAGCAACCCAGAGGCCCCACCCCATCCCCGCCCACCTCAGTCCTGCTTGCTGACTTCTCCTCAAGCCTAGGAGCGCTCTGACCCTTGACCCTGGGTCTTGGCCACAGCACCCCCGCCTCCCACCCCCAGGTTCTAGGCCTCACCCCTCCAATTGCCTCCTAGCCACCGCCAGTCCCCTTCAGTCTGGAGCCCTGAACATCCACCACACACAAATCCACCCTCTCTCCCCACTACACATACTCTTCTCAAGTCTCGAATGGTCTCTAGGTGTTAGGAGGTGTCCCTGAACTTCTATGCCTCCTGGTCACCGTCCTCTCTAGAGCTTGGCCCACTCTCAAGCCTGAATTTGGCGTTTCCTGTGTCCCTTTCATACACCTCAAATTCATTCGCTCATTTCTCTTATTTATTTATTTATTTATTTGACAGAGAGACACAGCGAGAGAGGGAACACAAGCAGGGGGAGTGGGAGAGGGAGAAGCAGGCTTCCTGCTGAGCAGGGAGCCCGATGCGGGGCTCGATCCCAGGACCCCGGGACCATGACCTGAGCCGAAGGCAGACGCCCAACAACTGAGCCACCCAGGCGCCCCAGTTCACTCATTTCTCATCATTTATTTCCTTCTTCATCCATCAACTCATTTATTCACTCATTCAATCACCTGCTAGTGCTCTTGTTCATTCACTCATTCCTTTCCTTCTTCATTCATTCGTCTGCCCCAAGTGCCTTCAGTACCCAGGGAAAGTGTGATCTGAACTGGCCGGTACCTTGTCACTCTACTTACAAGGCTGTTTCAGTATCTCCAACCTCAACAGCGCCATTCTGTGCTCTGTCTTCTCACTCTTTTCCTGGTTCCAGAGGCTAATGTCTCACACAGGTGCCCCTGCCCCCCCACCCTCACAGGACTCACTGCATCTAATTCACGCATCCACACACAGAGCCCCCATGCCGTGTCCACCCACCTCTGCTTTAGAGCATGTCTCTGGAGGACGAAGCCTACTCCTCTGGAGCAGTGTCCAGATAAGTGGAGTTGGAATATGGTGTGGACAGTCACGCAGCCTACTGCCCCTGGTCTCACCAACAGCCAGAGAGCTCTTTACTAGTCAGCAAGTAAGGCTGAGCCCGGCCCACCAGCACTTGCAGTGCTCCCTCTCGGAGCACCCCTGCCCTCACCCCCAACCCTACAGGGCTGGGCACCGCAAGGCCCCAACAGTGCGGGTGGCTCCGCCAAGCAAAGCCAGTCAAGCCACAACCTGCCTGGGTCCTGAAGTGGAAACAAGTCTCCTCTCCTCGGGGTCTCAGGCTCGCTGGGCCCTTCCTGGTTCCTCCTGGACCCCATCACCTCTCCCAGGACACGGTTCCCAAAGCTGGTTGAGGCCTGTGTCCAGGTCGGACCACCTCCCAACCCCCACCAACACGCGTTTGTCCTTTTTCTGTTAAGGGAGGGTTGGAGCAGCTGCGACAAAGCTCCTGAGCACTCTGCCTTGCGGCGCAGGCCCTGGAGAAGAGACCCGTCAGCCTCTGGGGTAGGGAGGGGGGGTCTCCCCACCCCATCCACGCCTCTGAAGGCCTCTCCAGCCCCCAGCCCCACCAGAAATCTCCAACCCCAAACCAGCCTGTGGGAAAATTAACAATTAACCGAACCTTCCTGCCCAGTCTCTAGCAGGCCCCCCGCTCCAGGCTCCCTTCACTGCCCCTCCTCCTGGCCCCAAATGCTTGCAGGGCCTCTCCAGCAGCCCCAGACCTCCCAGGATGGGCTGGGGGTGCTCACCTGCCTCCTCGGACTGTCTCCTCTCCAGCAGGGCTCTGGGGCCTGGGCTCTGGCACTGCCAAGCTGCTCCCCCCACCCCCCGCTCAGCTCGGCCAGGACTCCTCCCCGCTTCGCTCCCAGAATCTGTCCCACTCCCTCAGCAGTGCCTGGCTGAGCTGGCTCAGTGGGGAGGTAGTGACTGAGCTCCCTCTTGGCTTAGCCCTGGGGTTGGGCCCTTGTTAAAGGGATACACACCTTTTTTAACACCCCTCCACTCCACCCCAAAGGGAGTGGTGGAAGCAGGCACCCCCCCACACTCCACCCTCCTCATCCTGCAGGGCCTGAGCAGAAAGAATCTAGTCAGTGGAGAAGAAAGGGAAGGGCTGTCACCTGGATCACTGGGAGCCCAGTTTCAGGGTCCCCCAACAGACAAGTTCAATGAGCATTCCAGGCCAGCCTGGTTGGCCACAGAAACTTCTTTGCTCTTAGGATTTCAAGAGTAATGCCTGATTTCTGTGGGCCCCAGTCAGAAGCCGCAGCAGAGCCTGGCCCCTGGCCTTCAGACTCCCGTTCCGACCACCAGGAGCTGACACCCATTCCTAGGACCTGTCAGGTGCAGCAGAGGATTCTTCTGGAAACACCTCTCCACCCCTTCCCCAGGACACCCAAGGGAATTGGCCAGTGGAGACTTCAGCTCTGGGCACTTGCTCTGTGTCAGGCTCTCTTCTAAGGACTTTATGTGATGTGTCCACTATCGTCTTAACAAATCTGTGAGAGATATGGAGACTCCATTTTACAGATGAGGAAACTGACACTCTGGGAGCATGCCCAAAGCTCCAGAGATAATCAGTAGGAGAGCTGGGCGCAAACCCAGGCTGCTCGGCCTGTTTCTCAGCCCTGCCTCTCCCTTGCTGCCAGTCAGCTAAGGTCCAGCACACCTGGGTCCATAACCGCTTCCCCAGGTGAGCACACGTGGCCTCTCTCTTGTCAGAGGACCAGCCCCTGGGCAAAGAGAAGCCTATCCTTCAGAGAGAACCAGGTCTCCCAACTTGGGGCCTGGGACCCATCCTCCAAGCCAAATCCATGGGGAAAAGTGAGTCCCCCACTCACTCCCGCTGCAACCACCGCAGCCCCACGTGTCCCGGGCCACCAAGGACTCTGCCATTCACCCCAAATCACCTGGGGACCGAGGTGGGGGGTAGATGTCCAGTCAAGACAACATCTTTTCTTTTTCCATTTTTTTATTAATCAAATGATACAAAACAACCATCATCCTTTAAATGCCCAAGCACCCAGCTGGTCCTCTCCCAAAGTCACACCCTCCTCTGCCTCTCCCTCAGCCTGCTCTTTCTCGTCCCCTGCCCTAGGCCAGGGACAGAGTCCTGGGACGAGGCTGGGCAGAGCTGGAGGCAGGAAGGTGCAGCACCAGACAGACAGCTACTGTGTGGGTGGGGGAAGAGATTAGGAAGGGTAGGTTCTCAGAGACCCTTCTTAGTAACAAATGCCCAGCCCCATTCCCAGCCCCTTCCTTCCAATCATTTCCGGTAGCCCACCTCCTCTCTGCCCCCCCCCCCACCCCCCCCCCCGAACCAAATTACTTGGCCCTCTCACCACGCTCACCCCTCCAGCATCTCACCACACCTAACCCCGGCCCCCACCCACCCCCGAGCCTCCCTCTGGTGGGGGACTCCTGGACCCGGTAGCTCCATGGCGCTCCCAGGGATGAAGTGCACAGAGAGCCCTGGGAAGGGTCACTGAGGACTTGAACCTTGCAGAGGTGAGGCAGGTGCAGACGGGGGAGTCACGTGGTGCAGGTGGAGAGGACTTTTATTTCTAGACCCCAACATCCCCTCAAGAATTCCAGGAAAAGTTTCTCAGCTGCCCCGGACAGGGCTCTCCAGCTTCACACTCCTGGCTGCTTCTCCAATCAGCTCCCAGAAACTCCCAAACTCCAGTTTAGAATCGTTACAGCTGCCCAAGTTGGCAATTTTCTCTTCCAGCCCACAGTTGCTCTGAGGGGAGGGAAGACACCGCAGCTCAGCAAGGCAGAACCTCCCGTCTTCCTGCCCCACCCTGCCCGGGGGCAGGACGCAGGACCTGTGCCTACCTGGCACTGGCAAGGGGAAGGGCTAGGGGTTGTTAGTGCCTGGGGCCGGGCCACTGTGGGTGGGGTCTTGGAGACCTTGCTAGGGAAGTCAGGGTGCTGCCTGGGGTGGGGCCCACTCAGTACCGGCATGAGGTGGGGCAGCTGCTGGGTGACCAGGTCCTGTAGTTCGGAGGCGGTCAGCGTCTCCTTCCCACCCTCCACAGAGTACTGGTGGAAGTTCTTGATGAGGGTCTCAATGGCCCTCTCCACATTGCTGAATTCCTGCGCATCCTGAGGGCAGGGGACATCACCAACATCAGGGAGGCTCCACCCACCCAACAACACCCTGGCTAATGGGGCAGAAGACAGCTGGAAGGCACAGAGGCTCCCACCCACTCCAGAGCCCAGCATCTAGCCCCCTGCCCCCACTGGCCTCTGCCCTGAGCCACAGGCCAAGCAAGGCTTCCTCCCTGTCAGTGACAGCCTCCACGCAGGATGGGTTCTAGCATGAGGCATAGACACCTCTTCCCAGGAGGGCTCCTGGTGTGGACACATCATCCTGTGTGGACACCAGAGAGGAGTTTAGGTCTTCCAGGCAAGGTCTAGGGTACAAGGCAAGGCCAAGGCAAGGGGGCAGAAGTCAGTAGGGACGCAGACCCTCAAGGTGGAGGAGTGGAGCATGGGAACAGAAAGGCCAGGCATGAATGGGCCCACCTCAGCATTGGCTGACCGACACTGTCCCATGGTGCCCGGTGCGCTTGTCCTGGTGAGAGTTGTGTTGTCCTACAGCTGGCTCCAGGGGAGCCGATGGCTCATGATCTGCCTAGAGAAGGAGGGAGACGGAGGGGATGGGAGGGCTCAGCATTTCTTTCTCAAATATCCCCTCTGGCTGTACCCCAGATATTCTGTGCCTCACTCAGGAGGTCGGGGCCAGCTCCACACGAGGCCCGGTCCCTGTGAAGGATCCAGGCAGGAGCCAAGGTCACAGCCCCCAGGCCCACCCATCTAGAGGGCCTCACCCTGGATCAGTCCTCCTACTTCTTCCCACCACTCACCTCTGCTCTGCACATGCGCACACACACACACACCCCCCCCAGCCTCTAGGACCTGGCTCCCAGCCCTTCTCCTGGCAGGCTAGGGTAGAATAGCCAAGTGTTGCCGCTGGACAGGGGGCAGCCCATTTAGTTGAAAAGCGCTGTGTCTCCTTACCTGCTGGGAGCTGCTGAGACAGGACGCGAGGAGTTGGCGCACCTGAGCTCAGCTCTTATACCTGGGGGCAGGGAGGGAAGGCAGGGGGCTGGGCCTCCTCCCGAAGCCTCCCCTGCTCTTACTGTCGTCTGGGCTGTGAGCCAGGGGCGTGGGCCCCACCCTCCATTGGCCAGAGCTCCAAGAGCCCGCCCACCCTGCCACTGGAGGGGACCATGAAGGGCTGGGTCTGGATTGCCCCTGGCCCCAGACCAGCAGGCAGAGTCAAGGCCCGAGAAAGGGAAGGGAAGAGTGGGGGCTTGGCAACACTGCGGGGTCAAGCCCGGGAGGAAAATCCTGGAAGAACTGTAGGGCAGGGAAGTGGAGGGGCTTTCAGAAGGAGAATCAGAGGCTGATCGAGGCAGGGCTTGTGGTCCAGAGGGAATGAGGGACATGTGAATTGAGAGAGGTCCCCGGGGACCACTCTGTACTCTGCCATGTCACACACACGTACTCATACTCCTCCCACCGGGGCCAGTTTGGGTGGTGACACTCATAGCTGCAGTCCCCACGGTTGAGAGGTGGGGAAGGGGCCACAGAAGGGCAGCCTGGTAGAGGGGGCCCAACTGAGTGTTGTCCCGACTCCCCTTCAGCTCCCCTCGGCCAGCACGCACATGTGTGAGAGAGACCCAGATGGGTTACCTGGCAGTTAACTACCCCTCCAAACAGGTTGGGCTGCCTGCTTCTCCCTCCCTCAGAAAGCCATGCCTTCCCTAACCGCCCCCCCACCCCAATCCAGTGCCCAGGGTGACATCCCAGGAAGCCTGGAATGACCCCAGTGGACCTCCTCACCTGATGCGGAGGGGGAAGGGAGAAGGGCAGGCGAGTTAGTGTGGGTCAAGGCAAGGAGGGGCGGGGGGGGGCCCAAAGCCTGAACTCTGAGGTCAGGAGCATGTCTCCCACGCCCCTCCCAGCCCGTCCCTGTGTCTCCTTCTAGGGCTCCCCTGTACTGCTAGAAGTGTCTCCATGAAAAGGCCCTCCCAACAGTGTCTCATCATCCCTGTTCCTCAGAGGGTCTCAATCTGGGGACCCCCTGAGGGGCTCAATCTGAGGGTTTCTCCAAGAGTGCCTCAAACTTGGATCCCACTGAGGAGTCTCAGTCTGGGGGACCCTCCTAGAGTCTCTCGCTGTGGGGAAGCCCCCTGTGAGATCCCCTCTGGAATGTCTTCAGCCAAATGACCCCTCAAAGAGTTGCAGCCTGGGGGTCCCTGTAGGGTCTCTCAGTCTGAGGGCACTTAGATGGAAGGTCTCAACCTAGGACCCTTTTTTGGTGTGTAGTAGGGAGGTTGTCTCAGCCTAAATGTCCCTCTGGAGTAATGGACACCAGACCCTGGCAGTGACAACCGCCGGAAGGCCTCACCCACTGGGCTGCCCTGCCTCTGCTCCCTCTGGTGGCGGGCAATGCAAACCATACGCCCCTCAAGCCAAGAAGGATGGGGAGAGGGGCACCACCGTCCATCCCACAGTCTTCATACCAGATCCTTGTGTCCATTCTTCTGCCTCAACCCTGCTATGCAGGGAGGAAGGAGAGGAGGGCCTAGTGTTCCCAAGCTGCCCATCCAGAGATGATCCTAGCTCCTCACAGAGGCTATGGAACATCAACCCAGTTCCACCTATTCTTGTCTTTGAGAGCTCAGCCTCTCTAAAATCTGCCTCCTCATCTCTAACATAGGATCTAAAAATAGCACCTCCCTGGAGGGCAGTGGGCCGGGGATGGGCTAGACAGGGGACAGGCAGTAAGGAGGGCGCCTGCTGTGAGGAGCACTGGGTGGTGTATGGAAGTCCAAATGAGAACTGAAGTCTACTCCTGAAATCAATAATACACCATATGTTATTAACTAACTCGAATTTAAATAAAAATGTGGAAAAAAATAGTACCTACCTCAAAGGGCTGTGAGAATTAACTAACTTAACACAGGAAAAGTGTTTAGTACTGTGCCTGGCACATAGCAAGCCCTCAACGCAAGTTCACTGCTATCCTTATCATCCAATGACACAAACCCCAGGAATAAGAAAAGTGGGAGCTAAGGAGGCACCTGGCAGAACAGGACTCACTACACTTGCCCCAGAGATCTGTTCCTTCCTTTCATATACTCATTCATCAACCATTTACTTACTGAGCACCTACCCCGTACAAGACCTGGTGCTAGATGCTGTCGAATCCAAAGATGACTAACATTCCTGGTCCTTAAAGAGTACATAATTTTTTTAAGACATTTATTTATTTGACAGAGAAAAAGCACAAGCAGGGGGAGCTTCAGAGGGAGAGGGAGAAGCAGGCTCCCCGCAGAGCAGGGAGACGACACAGGGCTCGATCCCAGGACCCTGGGATCATGACTTGAGCCAAAGGCAGACGCTTAACCAACTGAGCCAAACCAGGCGCCCCGAAAGCTCATAATTTTTGGACCCACTCTTGGTTCAGGGCAGAACTTATGCACTGTCTACTCTCAAGAGAAAAAAGAGGGGTAGGGTGGGAATAAGAAACATTTGTGTTTCAAGGAAGAGGCTTTTTTTTGGAGGGAGTGGGGTTCTGCCTGGCTACCACCGCCCAGCACTATCCTGGTCAGGGCTTTACTTCTTCTGGATCTCCAGGGCCCTCTCCTTCCGGATCTCCTTGGCCAGCAACCCTATCAGTCTCCAGTATTCGTGGAACTTGAGCTCGGAGTCCTGATTCACATCCAAGCTCTTCATCTTCTCATCTAAGGAGCCCACATCCTGAGGAGACACCAAAGGAAAGGGTGGGGTTAGAAGTGAGAGTTCTCAAGACAGGGAGAGAGGCAAGAACTGCTAATCTCCACTCTCTTCATATAGGACCTGCCCCGCTGCGGCCCCAGGACAGCGCTGCCACGGTGTCGGGCAGTTAACAACCTCTCCACACTGGCTGGGCTCCAATGGCGGCAGCGGCAGGAGGTAGGGGACCTGACTTGTAGTGTCTGCTGGTGTGTAAACACTCCCACCACGGCTGATTATGAACCACAAACATGGTGTCACTGAACACAGAGCTGGGAAGCCATGCAAACAATGGGCTCTCGCCCACAGGAGGGTAAGCTCCAGCATACCACTGCACCTGTGATTTGCTCAAGGACCCACTCTAGCCATCCTCAGAGCACAGGACGCTCGGGGGGCCCACGTAGGCACGGACCCACTCTGGCCATCCTCAGAGCACAGGACACTTGGGGAGCCATGTAGGCACGGACCCACTCTGGGTCCTCAGAGCCTTCTCAGGCCACCTTCCTCCTTCACAGAAAGCTAGAGAAATTCGCAGCCCTAAGCTCCTCCTTTGCATAACCCCAACGTAGTCTCATTTTTTCCAGTTTGGTTATTAGCCTGGTTGATCAGAGGAATGGCAAAGACATGGGGTATCTGATTTTGTCCTTGACAAAGTCTCTCATGACAGGCCTGTGAAATCAAAGGATACATAAACTGGACCCATGATCAAAGGATCTGTTATAGATAAACAATCACAACCAAAACATAACCTATTGAACAATGGATCGATGTCAAGCTAGAGAAGGGTGCTGCAGGCAGAGCCTAATGCTCAATATTTGAATCATATTTTCATGAAGGCAGAGAAGACATGCCAAATCCAGAGGGCACAAAGCTAAAGCTAATTCATAGAAAAGCTAAGCAAGACCTTTGTAAAAGCCACAATCATGCCTCTTTCTTTTTTGTTAAGATTTTTTATATTTATTTGGGGGAGAGAGAGAGAGCAACCGCAAGTGGGCGGAGAGGCAGAGGGAGAAGCAGACTCCCACTAAGCAGGGATCCCGACATGGGGCTCGAATCCAAGACCCTGGGATCATGACCTGAGCCGAAGGCAGACACTCAATCGATTGAGCCCCCCAGGCGCCCCCACAATCACGCTTAATTGTAAAACAGGATAAGCACTGTCAGTGGAAGGCAAAGATGTCCGGTGTAACATATGGGGAGAGAGGAAAACATACAATTAATCAAGAGAAAGAAATAAAAGGTATGAGTATTAGGAAAGAAGAGGCAAATTCACTTATTATATTAGCACTTATATAATTGCATACCTAGGAAAAACCAAGAGTGACAATGACTAACATTTCAACAATTGTAAGCACTTAATAGTGCTGACTGTTCCAAGGCTTACGCTAAACACAGGACATGCCTTACTTCATCTAACTTCATAATCTGCTGGAATGACAGGGACCTTGTCCACCTTGTTCACCATTGTAACCCCGGTGCCAGGGAGAATGTCTGGCACATAGCAGATGCCTGTTCATCACTGTAACCCAAAGCCTAAGACAGTGTCAAGACAGGACATAGTAGATGCTCAATAAATATTGATTGACTAAATGTAATCCAACAAGGAAGGTATCATTATAAGTCTATTTCACAGATAAGAAATTAAGGCTCAGAGGGCGCCTGGGTGGCTCAGTTGGTTAAGCGACTGCCTTCAGCTCAGGTCATGATCCTGGAGTCCCGGGATCGAGTCCGGCATCGGCCTCCCTGCTCAGCAGAGAGCCTGCTTCTCCCTCTCCCTCTGCTGCTCCCCCTACTTATGCGTTTGCGCGTGCGCACTCTCTCTTTCGATCTCTGTAAAATGAATAAATAAAATCTTTTAAAAAAATAGTAACAAATGAAATAAAGCACTTAGTCATAAATTAAGAAATCAATTGAGCTTTTGTGAAGAAAAATGAACTGAAGAACATGAGAAAACATGAAGAGAAAAATGTACCCTTTTTTTTGAAAGACTCAATAGTGTAAAGATGTCAATTTTCCCTGAAATATAATTTTATATGGTCCTAATTAAATATCTACAGGATTCTTTTTTTTTTAAGTTTTATTTTATTTTACTCTTTTTTAGTAACCTCTACACCCAACATGGGGCTCAAACTCACAACCCTGAGTTCAAGAGTCACACACTCTTCTGACTGAGCCACCCAGGCGTCCCTCTATAGGATTCTTTTTAACATGATTAAACGTTTCTAAAATTCTTCTTGAAAAACAAACTGTGGGATCCACCACAAAATTCTGAAAAATAAGAATAATGAAAGAAAACCAACCCTACAGGTAATTAAGGCATATTAAAACTACAATAATTAAATAAAATTGTTAATAAATAATAAACACATTAATGAAACCCAATAAAGAGACCCAAAATACATATGGGAATTGAATAAATAATAAAGGTGGTATTTCAGCAGCAAAATTTTAATAATAAAATAAATTGTTTTTTTTTAATATATTAAACGGAGAAAGACCTTTCCAAACTTGGCATAAAACACAGCAGCCATTCACTAAAAGTTTGACAGATTTGACTACATGAAAATTTTTTATATTCTGTATGGCAAAAACTACCAAAAATAAAGTCAAAGGACAAAGGACAAGTTAGGAGAAAATGTTTTCAACACATACAACAGACACAAGGCAAATTTCTTTCTTCTATAAAGAGCTATAATAAATCAATATGAAAAAGAAAATCTCTTAAATAAAAGAAATAAGCAAGCAGTTCACAAAGGATTATACATGTCCATCAAAAAAACTTTTTTTTAAAGATTTTAATTATTTATTTGACAGAGAGAGACACAGCGAGAGAGGGAACACAAGCAGGGGGAGTGGGAGAGGGAGAAGCAGGCTTCCTGCGGAGCAGGGAGCCCGACGCGGGGCCCGATCCCAGGACCCCGGGACCACGACCTGAGCCAAAGGCAGACGCTTAATGACTGAGGCACCCAGGCACCCCTCAAAAAAACTTTTTAATGTTCCATTTCAATCAGAATTCAAGAAGTGTAAATCAGAACAAGGGATCAGTTTCACATATCAGATTAGCAAAAACCAAGTCTGATACGACCCGATTTAGGCAAGGACACAGGGAAATAGGCAATTGTATACACTGTTGGCCTTGAAACCTTGCTTGGGAGGCAATATCCATAAAAATGAAAAACAAACATGCTTTTGACCTAATATTTCTACTGCCACACGTTTACCCTAAATATTTTCCTCAAGTATGTAAAGAAACGTAAACGAGAATGTTTGCAAAAGAAAATTGGTATGAGAAATATCCATCAATAGAAATTTAGCTACATAAATTTGTGTTAACCTACATACCATATGTATAGTGCATCATTTTCTTAAAACAGGAAAGTATCCATTTTTTTAAAGATTTTATTTATTTATTTGACAGAGGGAGAGAGAGAGAACGCACACATGCACATAAGCAGGGTGAGTGGCAGGCCGGGGAGAGGGAGAAGCAGGCTTCCTGCAAGGCAGGGAGCCCTTAGCGGGCAGATCCCAGGACCCTGGGATCATGACCTGAGCCAAAGGCACACTTGCTTAACAGACTGAGCCACCCAGGCGCCCCATGGTTCCATTTTTAAAAAGGTATTTGTAGAACAATAGTTAAGATGCATTTATTCATTTACTCACTCAACAACTCTTACTCTTTTTTTAAACTTTTTTTTTTTTTTTAATTTCACTCACTTGATAGCTGCTCTAAGCGTTGGAGATAAAACAGTGAGCATATTCCTTTCCTTCATGGGACTTACATTCTTGGTAACATGCAAGTGTGTACACAAGTCAGGTTGTGATGGGTGTGTTGTGAAAGAAAATAAAGGGGGTAAAGGAATAGAGGACAAGGAAGGTGATCTTTGCATTCTGAGGTGAAGGAAGGCAATGCTGAGGATTTGCCATTTGAGCAGAAATCTGAGTTCAGTGAGAGTAAGACTAGCCAATACCTAAGGAGTGAGCATTTTGGACCAGGAGAGCAAATAAGTGTAAGTAACTTTGCTGCATTTGAGTTTTGCTATAAAGGGGAGCAGAGATAGAAGATGTGACTGGAGGGACTTACAGAGTCAAGAGAGAGGTCTGTTTTGGGTTTTGTTTTGTTTTTTTCCTTTTTTTAAGATGGGAGATATTACAGAATATTGGGAAACCGATCAGAACAATCCAGTGAAGAGGGAAAATTGACGATGTCAGAGAGAGGAGTTAGGACTGAAGAGTCCAGATTTTAAGTGGTGAGAAAGAACGGGGTTGAGCAGCAGAGGAGGGGCTGCTGCAGGCAGAGACAGAGGCTGCAGGTAACAGGCAGGCAGCATAAATGCTGCTCTGCTTAGATTTGGGGGAACAGCACACAGGAGTCTCCTGATTGCTCTTAATTTTCTCTAGAAAATTCTCAGTGAGAGGGAGAATGTGGAAAGAGAGGCTGGGGTTTGAGGGGAGAGGGAGAGTTGTGACACCGTCATCTGAGAGAGGTGGAGAATGAACTAAACTGGGAAATGGAGCAGAACTGGCAGGCTGTGCCAAGGGCCCCCTTGGGGTCTGTGGTTCCAGAATTAAAGAGAAACAAGTCAACACTGTGTATCAACTACACTTCAGTGAAAAAATAATAATAATAAAAATTATAAAGCAGGACAAGTCAACATGGTAGCACCTTTTCCTGAAGCCAGATTCAGCTACACAAGTGCAGAGGCAGAATGGTTCGTAGATGATTGATTGGGTTGTTGTTCTTTTTTTTCTTTGAGAACGGAGATTTTTGCTTTATTTTGGATCTGAGAAAGAATGGTAGACTTAACCCTCAAGTTAATGGAGGTGAAATATTGGACTTAACCTGGGCTGAGATTCTGTCAACCAGCACAGGGAGAAACAGAATCAAGGGAGTTGAGGGACTGATTGCGTTGCTGAGCCTTAGAACCCAGCTGAGTGAGAAGAGAACTGACACGAGGGGCTGACATGGGAAAGAAAACATGACAGGGTCAGGAGACTGACGGTCCCCATGGAGTCGAGGAAATGCTAGAGTGGAGGAACAGAACTGGAATGGCAGGAGGTGGTACCCAGGGAAAAGGAGGCTTGAAACTGAGATTCTGGAGGTGATACATTATTTTGGTAATGACAAGATCTGAAGCAAGAACAAAGGAGTAGGCTGATCAGAAGCAGGACAGAATCTTTGGAAGCAAGGGGTTGAAGAAGTTGAAAGGCCCAGGTGTTGGATGAATTTTCTGTGTGCAGACTGAGGACCCCGACAAAAGCAGTGATGAGAAACAGGAAGGCAGGAGCTGAAGGGGGGCAGGTTCCAAGGAGCTTTGCATAGTAGGAAGAAGAAACTAAGATCTGGAAGCAATGACAAAAAGCTAAGAGGTCACTTCTTGCATTTCCAGGCCCAGAGGGAGTTGGATTTGGAGGAAAAACCAGTCATTATGTGGCAAGGCTACAGGGAATGTTGAACCTCCGGCGGAGTCTCAAGTCTCCTGAGAGAAGAGGAAGGGAAAAGTCTGAGAAGTCTACAGATATACGGGATTTTGCATATGATAGACTGAGTTTCCAAGACGTGTTTGTTGTTTGTTTGTGGGTTTTTAAATCCATATCCACACACTTTCACGTGCCTGTGAATTCTCAGATAGGGTATAAAAGAAACTTAACAGCCTGCTATGATTAGGCAACTCGTAGTGGATGAAATCTAAACTCCTACTCTGTCCAGCGAGTAGGAGAGGAGGAATGACCTTATCTGGTACATTATTGAGGGGTTTGCCAGAGGGGGTGAGTAGTCAAAGATTACTTACAGGTCCCTCCTACACTGAGGTTCTGTCACTCCATGAACTGGGCTATGATTTTATTTTTGACAAACCCCTTTCTACAGCTGGGCCTCAGTTTCTATACATGTGAAGTGAGGAGTTTGGTCTGTGTTTTCTCTTGGCCTCCTTCCAGCACTGATGGTCTACGACTCTCCTGGAAGCCACCTTTGGGCCCACTCCTGTAGTGGAGAGAGAAGACCAGAGAGGCACAGAGCAGACACAAGCACCCAATAGCTCTGTCTGAGGGGCGTACAAAGTCCAATAACACACTTGTACTCTCATCAACACAGTGTTACCAAGCTACACACGCAGTTACCCACACCCTTATCCACCACATACCTGGGGTCACATTATTGTGCCCGGAAACATCACTTCACACCCACAGTGTCCCGCAGCCACTGTCTTCCAAAATCTCAGGCCCAGAGACCCCCACCTACCTTGAGCAAGTGAGGCAACTGCTGAGTGGCCAGTTCCCTAAACTCATCGATGCTGAGGCTACCCTTCCGGCCCCCCTGCCCTGCAAAGGTGAAGAAGGTAGTGACCACTGTCTCAATGGCGGCCTCCAGCTCAGTCAGTGGCTCTGCTGCCATCAGGACTCTGTAGGACAGGGAAGGAGAGAAAGGGAGAGTTACAATAGACCAGAATGCCCCTGCCCTGGCATTGCCACCTCAGGTCCCTGCCTGGAAGAAGCATTATGGGCCAGGAGAGAGGGGTCAGGGATGGAGCCTGGGGCAGGGCCCAGGAAACAACAGCTCAGTGCAGGTGGGGGAAGGGGTGTTTGCTTCCAGAAACACCATCCTCTCTAGGTCTGAGCCTGGTGGTCCTTTCCAAGTGTCAGTGCCTTAGGGATCCCTCGGTGGTGGCCCTTCGGTTTGGAGACCCCTCTGAGAGGAGGTACTTTGGAGGGGCCCCTCTGTGGCCCTCAGTCCCAAGGGCCCTTTCTTGGAGGCTCACGCGGCCCCAAGGGGTCATGAGGCTGCTTGTCTCCAAAGCTTGTTTGTGCAGGGACCCTGCCCGCCCACACGCTCCCGCCCGCTCTTCCCAGCAGAGAAGCCCGGAGTCAGGCAAACAGCCGGCTGCGGTCAGCCTGCGGTCAGGCCGCAGAGACGCCGCCCCGCAGGGGCAGCGGGCACAAGGCCGAGCCCACTCCTCCAGCCCCTTCCAGCCACTCCCCTCCACGAGGACAGCGGCCGGCCCCCCCCAAAGCCTCCCGAACCCCAGTCCGAGCTGGCTCGGGGAGATGCCCGGGAGGCCCGGGGCGGGGGGTGGTGGGGGCGAGGCGCGGGAAGGCGCCCGGCCCCCAGGGTGGGGGGCACGGGACTCACCGCGGCAGGGGGAGGTGGGCGCAGGAGCCGGAGGGCAGGAGGGAGCGGAGCCCCAGCCCAGCCCGGAGGTGTCCAGCTTCTGCCTTGATGCCGGAGGGAGGAGACCGCCCAGGCCCGCCTCTCACCCGCCTCCCGCCCCCCAGCAGCCGGGCGGGGTGCCCGGGTCCCTCCGCCCGACCCGGCCCACGCGCGCCCCTCTGCAGGGGGCAGGCGGGAAGGCGCCTCCGGGACAGACGCCCCTCCGAGCACCGGGCGTCTGCCGCCCCGGTGTGCTCTGCATCCCAGAGGCCCGAGAGGGAGCCCTGCCCGGGAGCTCAGTCTGAGAAGCACCACAGAGGGCCCTTCCGCATGAGATCCTGAAAAGGACCCTGCAGCCCAAGACCCCCAAGAGTTCCCACACACAGAGGGGAATCCCGCTGAGACCCCCGTGGAGGAAGATTTCATGAAGGGATTCACTGAGAGGTCCCCTCACTGAGACCCCTCGGCAGGACCCTCCCCTTTCCGGCCAGTGCTGGGGGTGGGGTGGGGCGAGGCCTCTCCCTCCCAGGACCTTTCCCACCCCTCTTCCTGCTGGTGCCCAGCAGGGAGGGGGGAGGCAACTGAGCCTGGGCAAGAAGACACAGGGCAGCCTGTTCTGGCCCAGGAGACAGAGGGCGCCTCTGTCCACTCTTGGCCCCTTGCCCCACTGGGCGTCTGTCTGTGAAGGGGTGGAGCCAGTGGGGGGGGTCAGCGGGGGAAGGACTGAAGACAGGTCTCCCCACACAGCTCCCTTAGCCACATTTGCAGACTCGTCTGTCTGTCCAGAACCTGCTCCCACCTCAGGTCCAGGCTGACAGTGAGTATCCTGCCCCATCTGTGCTAGGTCTCTGCTGCGGCCAGCCTGGGGGAAAGGGGACTTCAGCGGGGCTCCTAAAGCCTGGGGACAATAGCATTCTGCTGCACCGAGGGTCTGGGAGGGGTCTGAGTGACAGCAGTTTGGGATTTGGGGGAGACAAGGTTTGGACAGTAGTGCAGGGAAGCAAGTGAAGGTCAGAGGGAGGTCTGTGGTACCCCTCAGAGAATGAAGAAGCCAGTGGGGAGCCCCGCCACCAAGCTTCCAGGAGATCAAGCCCTCCTACCACAGAGCCCTCAGAGGGCCCTCCCGAGGCTCTCTCAATCTCCCGGTGCTGGGGAAGGGAGCCAGCTCCCACCTTGCTTCCAGGTGGGTAAGAATAAGAAAGCAAATGCAACTGTTGCTTCTGTCCCCACGCCCACCACCACCCAGCCTTGCCAAGGGCTCAGGCCCCAGGGAAGTCTGGGGGTGGCAGAGCATGGACCACGTGAGATCAAGAGGAGGGGGCATCAGGGTACTGTACCCACCCCCAACTTTCCTTCCACGTGGCCTTCCCTTTCTCCTCCCTTTCTTGGCTCAGACTTCCAGACTCTTCTTTCCTTCAAGTCTTTCCCTTTGTTTTCCTGTCTGCCCCCTCCCTGCCAAAGTACTCTCCAAAAGGCCCCTACATAAAATCCCAGGTTGCTCAAGGGCTCCAGGCAACCTCTTAAGTGCCCCTCCTGGATGTGGCCAATAACTGAGCCACCAACAGCCCTCCCCCACAAACACCCTTATCCCCTCCATCAGTCCCGGCTGGGGTTCCATCTCCCCAGGTCTCTGTGACAACTGCTTCTCGTGTCCAGAGTTCAGGTGACACTCACGAGGTTCCCATTGTAGAGGTGGAAGGTCATTCGATCAGGGCCCATTGTTCAGCGCCCCAGGCCTGGAGAAACACAAGGACACCTGATCTGAGACACCTGAGCTGCCCCCCGAGGCTGTGGAGGGATGACCGTCCCAAGGCCAAAAGGAAGAGGCCCACCGGCTTGGCAGTTCCCTCTCCCCCAACAAAACCCTCCATTTTTCTTTTCTTCTCTCCCCTTGAATTCAGAGGACATACTCAGCCTTTTATCTCCCCCAGCATGTATCAGACCCATTCTCCCACTACCACGGTCCCCACATCATCCAGGCTGGGCCGAGGCGAGGGAGGGGGCAGCAGCAGGGACAAGGCCCCAGAGGTCTCCTCTCCCTCTCGCTGGGAGCCCTGGCTCTGGGGAAAGGCTTGGTCATTCCTCTCTCCCTTCCCACCATCACCTGATGGAAGGCCTGATTCTGCAGAGAAGTAAGAGGAACCAAACTAGAGGCAACGGAGGTGCACCCCAGGGAAACCGAAGTGACCTGTTCAGGAGAGAGCAGAGTTGAAGGCCCAAAAGAGGCCCCAGTCTGCTGACAGGAAGCTCAGAGGCACTTAGATCCCCATCCCCACGAAGCCCTGGGCCACTCTGGCTGCCACTCTCTCCATCAGGCCGGCTGAGGGCACCAGACTGGCCCCTTGCTAGGGGTAGACAGCAGAGTCAAGGCTGTAGAGAACGCAGCTCACCACCCGCAGCAGCAGAGCTTAGCTGCGCTAGTCAGGCAGGGCAGGGTAAAAATAGAGCCAGAGGAAGCTTGGCGGTGTCCTGTGACCACCCCTCCTGCCTGCCCCGCCCTCCTTAGTGTCCACCCAGGCAGCCAGGAGCCACTGCAGAGGCCACTGCAGGCCTCTAGAGCCAGCCCAGCTCCAGCTGCTCTACCTCCACGGCCCCAGTCCCTGACTCCCTCTGGCTGGGATACGGATTGAGGGACACAGAGAACAAGCCTGGATTTAGGCCTGTTTGGGTTCCCACATCCCAAAGTCTCAGTGAGAGATAAAATGCAGTGTGGCTCTGTTCTCAGGGTGATTTCAGGTGCAGGACCGGGGCCAGGTCTGAGGGCTCCCCTCCCCCCAACCCTAGATACACTGAGCATGGTCCCCAACTTACTTCCATGGTGGGGGTGGGTAGGTGAGCTGCGCGATGGGCTCTGAGCTGGAGACAGCGATGGAGACTCTCATCAATGTGTTCCATGCCCACTCGGGCAAGGAGGGAGACAAGTACAAGCTGAGCAAGAAGGAGCTAAAAGAACTGCTGCAGACTGAGCTCTCCGGCTTCCTGGACGTGAGCACAGAGCGGGGGTACAGGGTGGGATGGGTAAGGGGTGGAGGAACAACAACTGGGGACCTCCCTACCATCTTCCCACCCTACCCCAACTCAGTCCAATCATCTTCTTCTTCTCCAGACTTCTTTCCTCGATTTTTCTTGGTTCAAGACAAAATACCCTAATTTGTTAATCACCTGTTAAGTGTTAGGACCCATGCAGACGCATCATTAAAGAAGGCTCACGGTCTAGAAGGGAAAGACTGACACATGGAAGTAAACCATGAACACCAGGAAGTGATCCGTTCAGGAGAGCCCCCCAAAAGAGGCCCCAGTCTGCTGACAGGAAGCTCAGAGGCACTTAGATCCCCGTCCCCATGAATCCTTGGGCCAGCCACTTAGGAACTACGCAGAGCTTTAACAGAATTGCCAGAAAGGACTTCAGGACAATACTAACCTGACTGAAGTGGGCTTCTCCAAAGAGGTGGCACTTGAGCCATGGATTTCCACTGGAATTTTATTAGGATAAATGTAGACATATTAGGAGGTATCTGCATGAACAAAAGCCTGGAAGAAAGAACATGGAGCATGCTCAGTAGTTTTGACCAGAGTGAAGGATGCGGAAAAGCAGGCTGCAAATGCTGACAGGGGCCCTGTAATAAAGAAGCCGGGAGAAAGTGCACCAGCTTTGAGGTTTTATCAGGCCTGGGCTCCAATTCTGACCCTGCCACCTTCCAGCTGTGTGACTTAGGCATGTTATTTAACCACCAACTGTTAATTTGTTTATTCTCTAGTATGTGAATAATGAAACCTACCTCATACTATTTGTGTTAGAATTAACAATTTTACAAGACAATCCCTGTAAAGCTTCTCTAGGCACTCAACATATGGTAATCGATGTTGATTATTACTCCGCCTTGTTAAGGGGTTTATTCTGTAGGTGACAGGAGGCCACCAGTGTTAGTTTTAAGGAGGGACTCAGAACAGTCCCATAATTAGATGTAGTTCTGCCTCTTGCTCATCTCTGCCTCCTTCTTCCCAATCAGCTACCCCCCTTGCCCCTGATTCAGTACTATTCATCTCCCTATAAACCCACCTCTCCATCTCCTCCCACCACAGGCCCAGAAGGACGCAGATGCTGTGGACAAGGTGATGAAAGAGCTAGACGAGAATGGAGATGGGGAGGTAGACTTCCAGGAGTATGTGGTGCTGGTGGCTGCCCTCACAGTAGCCTGCAACAACTTTTTCTGGGAGAACAGCTGAGCAGACAGCCCCAGTGGGCAGCGCCCTTCCCCCTCACCCCACTTTTCCCTCCCTACACTCCTACCCTTGCCCACCCTCCACCGAGGGCGCAAGAGTAGTGGGCCAAGCCTGCAACTCATCTTTCATTAAAGGCTCTTCTCTGGCCAGCTGCTGTCTGTCTCCTTTGGGGTCTGGGAGTGAGTAAATCAAGGTTGCTCACTCCCAATTCACCTTACTTGGGAAGGGATCTTACTCGGAGAGAGGTCAAGGGAACATTACATCTTCCTGGCTGAGGGATGCTCAAGGCCCAGGAAGGTAGGTGTTCAAAGTTCCAGCTGCAAAGACAGAAGAATTTCCCTTCAGTCTGCAAAGAATATTTACTGAGGACCTACCATGTGCTAAACATTGTGTAGAAGCTGAGGATGTAGCGGTGCACAAAACAAACACGACCCTTACTCTCACACACAGGTAAAATCCAGGAAGGATGCCAGACCATTAAACACACACACGCGCGAATGCTAGGAAGAAACGAAAGGATCATGATGCACGTATATGCAGAAGGGTCGAGGATGTGTTCATTCACTCATTCCTCAAACATCTGAGTACTTTTATTGTGTACCCAGGCATAAGAAAAATCCTGTGTAGGTCTGCATCGAAGCGCACGGGACTGGCAAATGGGGAGGACATGGAAGGGGGGGCAGGGACACAGAGACACCCCCCCATAGGGATTTCACAATGTTCGGGACGAGAAAACTACGCACAGGCATTGGTGACTGGCGTAGGATCCGGGGCGCCTATGGCCCTTCACGGCTCGGAGAGAGCCCGCGTCCGGCACCGGGGCCCAGGGGCTCTCGGAAAGAGGCACCGAGGCAAATCCCGCGTACAGAGTTGTAGACGGTCGCCCTTGGCTGGGGCGGGGCGCCGCGACATCCTTCTCCCCGAGACCGAAACTGCCCTCGGGGGTCCCGGTTACAACCACCCTGCCTGGACCGACAACCTGCAAGACCACCGACCGCGAGCCCTGGCCTCGCCCCTCCGCGGCCGGGGCGGAGTGTAACTCAGGCCCCACCTTTGCTAAAGCCCCGCCTTTCCCCAGGGCTCCGCCCCGCACCCCGCGCAGGCGTCGCGCTCACCTTCTCCCATCGCCCGGCTGGGCGCGGGTCTGACGCCTGGCGTAATTGCGTCGACGCCATTTTAGCCGGTCCCACTCGGCTCCGGGCGTGGCGGCCATTTTGTTTTGGACAGCGAGCGGGAGGCGGCGGCGGCGGCGGCGGCGGCGGGGGCACCCACGCAAAAGGCAGGAAAGGGCAGGCCGGGCGCGCAGGCGGACCGGCCGACCAGACAGCCGGCTGCGACGGCGAGCTAACCTAGCAGCCTACCGCTCACACCTCCAGCCAACCGCCCACCAAGTCAGCTCAGGTTCCGCCGGGCCCCGGCCCGCGCGCCGCAGCCGTGGTGGCAGCCCCGGGAGGCGCACTGGCGTCCGTTTCCTTC
>NW_027397154.1:2426583-2440728 GCF_003265705.2 Callorhinus ursinus | reverse complement strand
CTTCGGTGCGTTTCCGCGGCCAGGGGGGAGTGGCGGGGCGGCTCGGCGGGCCCCGGGGGGCGGAGCCGGCGGCGGCGGCGGCGGCGGGGCGGGGTCCGGGCGGGGTCCTCCGGCGGCGCGGTCGCCGGGCCCCCGGCCGGGCGCCCCCTCGGTGGCGGCGCCGGACGGAGGCCGTCCTTGACGCGGGTCGGGGGCTCCCGGTGGCGGCGCCGGACGGAGGCCGTCCTTGACGCGGGTCGGGGGCTCCCGGTGGCGGCGCCGGACGGAGGCCGTCCTTGACGCGGGTCGGGGGCTCCCGGCGCGGGCTGCGTGCGAGGAGCGGCGAGGCGCCCTCGGCCCGCCCCCGGGCCTCCGTCGGGGGTGGGGAGGTGGGTGCGCGTTGCCTGTGTCCCGAAAGCTCCGCGCGGCCGCGGCCTTGCCTTGCTTTGGCTCGGGCCGGGTCGGCCGTCGGGGGTGGGTGCGCTGTGTCGTGCGGCCTGGAAGCCCGTTCGCGGTCGCCGCTGTGGATGTAGCGGCCGCGGCGAGCCTTAGCGGGGCCCTCGGGAGCCCTGGCGCGGGCCGTTCGTCTCCGCTCGTGGCCGGGGCGTGGAGGCCTGCGGAAGCGGGGGTGCCAGCTCTGATCCGCGCCTTCTGCCCTGTTGTGCTTTGTAGATTCTCGGGACCTGAAGATGGCTGCACAGTCAGCGCCGAAAGTTGTGCTAAAAAGCACCACCAAGATGTCTCTAAATGAGCGGTGAGGCAGCCAACAGCAACTTCAGCTCGTTCATAAGAAAACATTACGTAACTTGGCCCTGGGGTCCAGTGCACAAAAACCAGTTTTAAACTAAGTACCAACAGAAGGCTACAGACCTCTGTTTTTAGTTGGATCTTATGTGGTACACAAAACAAATTGGGCGGTTGTTTCAAAACCCCTTGCCAGTAGATTTTTATGTTAAGCTGTCTGACACATTTATCTGGTGGGATGTATTTTAAAAGACTCCTCACACCCTCCCTCCTCTCACATGTTTTTTACGTTGATACAGGGGTGGTGCAGCTCGGTAGCATGGAACCTTGGCTGCAGTAGGTTTGCTGCCCAGTCCGAGGCCGGCAGTGCTGTGTCTGGCCTGTAAGAGGCAGGTAGCAAGCTGTGGATATGTCCAAAGGCCCCTGAATGCCATTCTTGGGCCTTGTAAGAGGCACTTGCTTTGCTCCATTTCTCCTCCTTTCAGTCCTGCTTTTAGTTTGTTTCTGTGTTGGATTCTTTTACAATTAAGTGTTCTCTTTTGTGCCGCTAAACTTATTTGACAGGAATAACAGAGGAGTGTCTTCACAAGCTGTTGAGTGATTAAAGTAATCTGATTTTCTCAGAAGTAATCGCTTGGAGTTAGGAAAAGTAATCCTTTCAGACTAAGAAAATTTAAGGTACTTAAGGTACAGATTTTATTTCCCAGAGCTCTGTATTGAGTGCCTCTGACCAGTGATTCCACTTAGTTGATGTTAGACCCCTGAAAGAGTTACTTGATTTTTTTTTTTCTTTTTTGAAGCATATGTGCTGCTGCTTATCTCTTAGGGTACGATATCGTGATTCTCCATGTTTACATGTTACTAAGCAAATAATACAAATTACATAAGAAGATAAGATGCACTCCTGTAATTCATATGGGTGTACTATTTCCGTGGGCTCTGAAGATGCTCTAGTCCTTCCTTATATTTGTTCTTACAGTGCACCCTCAGGCTCCCCCAAGATTTTGGCTTTCTTTGTTTGTCTTTGAAACTACATTTTCTGTCTTTTGTTGTCATCATATCTGCTTACTGCGTGTTTTTCATACCTTCCACCTCTCTTAAAAGCCGTTACCTGAGCCCTTGTTACCACTTTTGATTGAATGTGCTGCTGCACCTAGCTGCGTTTCTGAGTTTCTGATTCTTGCAAGTTTGTGGAAGCAGAGGAGTCTTTAACCCACTTCAGCCTTGATCTAAGTGTACCACTTTACTTAAAGTTCGTGGGATCTGGAGCTCCTGGTCTAGCAAGCCATGAAAATGCCAATAAATGTTTTGTAATAAAGCTTTTATTTAAACATCCATTCTGTTCGACCTTGAAGCTTTACTAATATGCTGAAGAACAAACAGCCGATGCCAGTGAATATTCGGGCTTCGATGCAGCAACAACAGCAGCTAGCCAGTGCCAGAAACAGAAGACTGGCCCAGCAGATGGAGAATAGACCCTCTGTCCAGGCAGCATTAAAACTTAAGCAGGTGAGAGGATGGGTCTTTATGCTGCAGAAGCAGCTGGTGATCTCTGTCAGGCAGTCCACTGAGGCTGCCAGGACATGAAGGATGATTGCAAGGTGGCTCAGGGCAAAAGCAGAAACTTCTCTGGAGGAAAGAGAAGTTCAGAGAATTCCCATTTTGTCAGGTACCAATAAGTAACTTTTTGTTGTCTTTCTCTTTTAGGTAGTTTGCCATCAGTGTGGCCTATTTCTGTGTTATCAATGAGTATATTAATCTCTTTTTTTCTGATCCTTTGCCCTTAAAATCAGTTCACTGGATTTTACCACAAAGAAATTTTGGTTTCTGTTTTAGATGACCTTCTGAAAATCCTTTATTTATTCCATGTTAAATAACTTACAAAAGAGGGAAATAATCTTATTCTTTCTCCCACAGCACAGGAAGTCTGAACAGCCTTAGCCAAAGATTTCCAATGCTAAAATATAGAAAGAGTAGGGTGACCTTCATCTCCACAGCACCTAAGTTTTGTCAGTAAAATAGAGGGAGAGCATTGAATAATTAATTTAAGAATTAGTGGTTCTCTGTCAAATTTCCAGTAAGAGGTAATCCTTACTCAGACCTGAAATAAAACCTGCTCTTTATTATTCATAGACTTTATATGCAAGTCCGGACAGTGGCTGTGGAAGGATATGTCCAAGCTGTGGCTGGGCGTCTGGAGGGCGATGCCATGCAACTGTAAGGACTTTAACTGGTAGCACTGCATGGCTGTGCATAAATTCGGCAGTTAAATATAACACCCTCCCACCCCCACCCTGAACTGTTGGGCTCACTGACCAAAAATAAACAAGGCCTTCTGCTTCAGCCGCCTTAAGCCATGGAGTTCTGTATTTGTCCCTGACTCAGGAAAGCAGTGAAAAGGGCCCCACCATTTTCCAAGAGTAGCTATTATAAATTGCTGAAGATAAGTCTCTGACACATCGTTCCAAAGGACCTTTCTAGAAGAAGCCTTAAGTATAGGCTGGGCAGAAAGTTGCCTCTGGAGCAGAACTATCTGAGAGAACTTTCCATAGTGAAGGAAATACTCTACATCTGCTCCCCAAATATGGTAGCCACTAGCCAAGTGTGACTGTTGAGCACTCAAAATGTGGCTAGTGTGATTGAAGAGCTCTTCAAATTTTATTTACTTGTAATTTAAATAGCCACATGTGGCTAGTGGCTTCCTTAGCACACTGCACAGCTCTGGAGTGAAAACAAGGTGGTATAGTAACATCTTTTAAGCTTGCTGACTGTGTTAGAGACGACTGTTGGTGGCAACAAAGGATTAGGAAGGGAGAACTTCTAAGCACTGTGCATTCTCCTCTGAAGCACGGATTTTGGGAGAATATACTCCGGATCATCGAACAGAAGGGATTTGTAGCATGAAGTCCTGAACTCCTACTAATTGTGTGCTGTCGGGAGTGATGCGACAGGCTCTTCAGGCTGGTTATGTGTAGGTGTTCAGAGCCTGTCCCTCTGCTTAGAAGCAGTTTATTATCTTGTGCTAGAAAGCTAATAATTCACAGCATGTGGTTGAAAAAAAAAAAAAAAAAACATTGGTAAGCCATTTATGGGTGAAGCCTGAGGATACACAGAATTTATTTTCATTCATACTGACTGATGGCTTTATAGGAAAACAGGTTTGCTGGGGCCTTGGTTGTGTTCAAGGCAACACAGTTACCTTTCCTTTGAAGGAATGTAATTCTCTGAGATGTGGTCTTACTAGTTTCCTTGAGGGACAGATTACTGAAAACCTCCATTAGTGGTATGTCCTTATTCTCAAATACAGCCCTGAGTTTTGTGATTATATCACCTGTCTTAATTCTAATGAAAGTTAACTTTCTCTCTGGAGATACATTTGCGTATTTTGAATTAAAGGTTATTGTACTGGCTTAATGGAGCTGTTTGCAAGGGGAGACATGGAATTAATAGCAATTTAAGAAATGTAAGGAAAGGAGGTTTGACTTTCTTGTGTTTATTTACATCTTAAGGTAAAAAGTGGACCGTCTGGAGATAGATACTCAGAGGAAAAATGGAACACACTGGCCTCTTTGACTGAAAAATCAAATCTTGTTTTTAAGTGACACGAATTCAAATGAACTTAAAATTTAAAATATTTCCCAGAGTGTGATGAACTTCCTATGGTGTTTGAGTAAGCCTTTGAAGACAGTGGTAGCCCTTGGGCAAGTATGAATCAAGTCGTATCGTTGTCAACCTGTGGTTCAAAAACAGAATCCAGGATTTGAAATACGGAGTCCTTACTAAAGCTTAAGTTCCGAGGAGTGGTGTATGGCTTCTGTAGCCAAACTTAGGTAATTTGTGTTGATGCCAAAGTCACAGGACCATAATTTAGCTTTCATAAAGGCTCTGGATCACAGTTCTGCTTTTATACCGTGTCCCGAGGCAAAGGCTAGTTTCTGGTTTAAGACCTTTGTGACATGTACAGCAGGTTATCTCCCTCCACACAGCCATCTCTCTTGCTGCTTTTTCTCTGCACTTGGAGTTGCTGAATGCCACTAGAATGCTTTTTTGATCTCAATCCCCCAACACCTTTTCTTCCAGAAGAGCTTAAAGCAGCGCCTGGGTAAGAGTAACATCCAGGCACGGTTAGGCCGACCCATAGGGACCCTGGCCCGGGGAGCAGTCGGAGGACGAGGCCTGCCCATAATCCAGAGAGGCTTACCCCGAGGAGGACTGCGTGGGGGACGTGCCACCAGAACCCTGCTTAGGGGCGGGATGTCGCTCCGAGGTCAGTGCTGTGTACCTGGTGATTCCTGGGCCTACCCCTCCCTTTTCTCTTGGGCTGCTTATGGACACATTTGTTTTAACATCTTGAAGCCTGAATTTGTATTAATATAATTAATAACTTTTGAAATCACATATTTTTAATAGTGCTGCATGTCTTTTCTCGATACCATTCCCTTTCTGATAATGTGCAATGGTGAGAGGCTATGACCTGCGTAACGACAGGTAATTCATGTCATCTCCATTCCGTCTAAACACCCTGCTGCTGCTTGAATCAAAGCACGTGCAAGTTCTAGAAATAAGTCAGCTCTAAGAAATATTTGGTCCCTTGGCCTGTATCTTAACTAACCATCTCTGTGCTAGTGAAATACACTGTAATATTTGGAAAAGAGAGGACAAGTTGACCCATAGCTACATGTTACATTTTGGGCACTGTTAACACTGTTCCCTGTGTTGTTCTTGTCCCTTGTAAGAATGTATTGAGAGCAGGAACCGTATCATTTATCTTTAAATCTACAGTAATGCTAGGCACTTACCTGATTATTCAATAGATATTTATTATAATGTACTTAACTAATTAACTCCCAGCTTCTTCCAAAAATGGGTTTGTGGTCAGACTTGTTGAATTGATTGAATAAAGAGCAGTTTGATCTATCTGTTCACACTTGGTGTACAGCTTGTCCCACCCAACCTAAAAATTAACTGAATTAACTCTCATTTAACCCTCACCGCCTTCCTTTGGTTAGAGTCTACTTTGTCTCTCTTGGATTTACCTGCATATACATTGTATGCCTCCTCTCCAAGGTCAAAACCTGCTCCGAGGTGGACGAGCCGTAGCTCCCCGAATGGGCTTAAGAAGAGGTGGTGTTCGAGGTCGTGGAGGTCCTGGGAGAGGGGGCCTAGGGCGTGGAGCTATGGGTCGTGGCGGAATCGGTGGTAGAGGTTAGTCAGCTACCAACTTCAGAGAATAGCTCCCCCTTATTTCTCTCCCTTCAAAACTCAGAGCCACCTTTCTGCACAGCTTCAAGTCATAGGCAGGCTTATTTGTTTGTCTTGTTTTGTTTTTTGAAACTGGCTTATTTTCTAAATTCACATGCTGGTAGTGCAAAAAGTCTGTCATGGGTTGTCTAAGAGCCAGTCAGGTACACATCAGAGCCAGATTATATTCAGTCTTTTTCCACGTTCTTACAGTTTAAATCATATTATTAAAATGACAGGATGGTCAGTTTGAGGTTTTACCTTTCTGTGTCCCTGCCCCACCACCACACACCCTATCCCATAGTTCAAAACCCCACTTTGAGTCTAAGAATAAAGAAGAGGGAGATGTACAGAAATGAAGCTGAGTTAAAAAGGATGATGAGATTGGAGCTGGATATTGACTTTGAAGCCAAGTAAAGTCAAGGGTAGTTTCTGTCTACAGGAAATCAGAGATTTTTTTTTTTTTTTTTTTTTTTTTTTTTTTTTGGTCAAAGTAGAAAGCAAGAAGGTACCGTGTCAGTTAACTGACTGACTTTTGTTGATAATGTTACCTTTGAGACTTAGTGATACTTGTTTTGTGACCTCATGACCCAGATGGAAAAGAATTTAATGGTGTTGCTGTCATTAATCCAAATCTCGGAGTTTTCTGATTTTAGAGCTTGGTGGAAAACTCTCAACAACACCTGTCCAAGGGGGTAGAAAATCTGTTCCTGTAGCCCCTGTGAATATCTGCTTTGGTCCTTTTATAGTGTGTGGTGGGTCTTGTATAATTTATGACCTTGAGATTGCCAAAGGATAATAATTGTTAGGAAAGGAAATTTGATAGCCAAGGACTTGGTTTCTTCTCTCCCATGATATTGTTGGCTTAATGAGTGAAGTACAGGCTAGTTTGGGTTTCAGGATGAAATAGTACATTTCCACATTATCTTGACTCTTGACCTGGTTTCTGAGAGAGCATCACAGGCTGGGCGGGGTGGGTGTCTAAAGAAGTTTTTCAAAAAGCTGCATATGTTTTGTTAAGTGAATTGAAACCACCTCTCAGATAACCATAATTATAACGTGACTAGAATCTGAGATAGAATTGGCTGGGACTACTCTAAATATATCCCCTGTCTTCTCACTTCGTTCCTATGTCAGAATAACTCCTCAGTCTCCCGATGTGGGGTCAGCTCATTAGGTTTAATAAATTTGAGGAGAGGTGAACTAATTTTCCAGAAAGATCTTCAATAAGCCTTACTTTAAAAACTAGCCCTGCACCCGTTTCTCTGTGCCCTTGTTACTTCCTCCCTAAGTGAGGTTATCTATAGTGTATTTTAATTATGAGCTTACAGTGGGTTTCAAACTTGAGATAATTTCTTTGTTTTAGGAGAGGTTGAGATTCTTTTAATTGTCAGTTACTTTCCCTTTGTCAACAGAATAAAAAGTCTTTAGCATTTAGAGATGAGCCTGTAAACAGGGATTCATTATGTGTGCTTTCCATGTGTTGCTTTCTACCCAGTGTGTTTCCTGTTTTTCCAGATTTCTCCTCTTTGCCCTGCCCTTTCAGCCTTTCTCAGCTAGGCCCTGCTGCTCTGAGGGGCATTTGCCGTAACACCCATTAAACCTACTTGTAACTGTCTCCTTTTTTTCCCCTTGGGCCAGGTCGGGGTATGATAGGTCGGGGAAGAGGGGGCTTTGGAGGCCGAGGCCGAGGCCGTGGACGAGGGAGAGGTGCCCTCACTCGCCCTGCACTGACCAAGGAGCAGCTGGACAACCAGTTGGATGCATACATGTCGAAAACAAAAGGACACCTGGATGCCGAGTTGGATGCCTACATGGCACAGACAGATCCAGAAACCAATGATTGAAACCTGCCCACCCTCCTGTGAGAGACTCTTGTTCAAAAGTCACCACATCTGTAAATGACCTTGAGATAACAGATGGAGAAGAAACCTGATTGATGCTGGAAGGACCTATCACAATGGGCTATGGACTTAACTCGCCACCAGTTTGTGCATTTAGTGTGTTCCTTTTAGTTTTTTGATACTGTGTTGTATGAAACCCTTTTTTCCTCTGACTTGGGTTTTATTTTGTTGTGTTTGGGGTTCCCCCCCAATCGCTCTGACTTCTCTTTGAACATGAATGTGGTGGTCTTGTGGCTAGAAACCCTCTTCCCACCTCTGCCTCCCTTCATCTGTCAGATGCTCTCGTGTTCTAACATTTCCTCTTATCATCTCTTTGTCCCCACGAGAAAAGCCCCAGAAAGAACCCATCAGTGTTCCTTCCTGATGCCTGGGTTTCTGAGAGATGGTTCTGTTCTACATGATCTTTAATATAAAGCCTCTTAGAAGTGTTTAGAAAATGTGGAGCTCAAATTCTGCCACATTGATACATTAGTGTAGTAAGTTAGGGACACTGACGTAGCCACAGGGCCACATAACAGGTTACACGTGGTAGCACCTCTGATTTGATTAAAGTTACTTCTGTGTACATTGACACCACATAATGAGTGTGCTGGGCTGGGTGTGTGCATTTTCTACCCCGAAATGAGATGTATAAACTTAGCTCTTGGCTTTGTATCCTGTCCAAAGAGCTACTGTTGGGTTGGCTTACACTTGTAATAGGAAATGGCCATTTGGTTTGGCAGATGCTTCAGAGAAAGGGATAGAATGATGGCAGATGCCTTTTAGGAGTCAGAACATACCCATGCTGGAATGCTATTGTCCTTATGTTTATCCCAAACCAGTCCTGGGCTTCTCCATTCACTGGCTTTGTTTGGCCCTCTTTTTACTTCCCTTTGAAGGTTTAAGTTCAACTATATTCTGTCAGCTGTTCCCGTTTTCAGTGGAATCTTGTATTTCTGGTTCATCATAACAAGAAATCATTCTCAAATCTAGTCAGGACTTTCTCTTTTGTTGGGCTCCTTGAAATGCTGTGGTCACTATAGCAATACCCTGACCTACCCCTTGTGGGATTCAGAGTCCTTTTCTTCATAGGTGTATTAAAATCAGGGGGGGGCGGGGGGGCAGATAGAGATAGGGCCTTGATCCAGAAAGTGAATTTGCCCTCTGAGTAAGCCTGGCAGAAAGGTGAATATCCACACAAAATAATGTTCTGCCTGTTTGGCCCATAGGAAGCTCCAGCGGAATGATCTTAGGCAATATTCTGGACCCTGGCGCTGGTGTCTCTTTTCCCCTGTGCTGTGGGAAAGAACCTAACCACCTCCAACCAAACCAGTTGCTAGTGAGACACATGGTTCCCTGAACTGTTGGGAGGTGTGTGTGGCATGCGGGGAAGGGAATTTTGGTCCAGACAGCCTGGACTTGAATCCTGTCTGTATGACTTGGGCTGCTTAGCCTCCGGATTGTAAGGCAAGTGGCTTAGTCCTGTAGGAGAGTGAGGTTGGGACCAGGTGGTGGTAGAGGACAGCCACGTTGAAAAAAAATCCCACCTGGTCTGGTTTCTGAGTGTGCTATAATCGCTTCTCTTTATTAAAAACGGACTGGGAGGCTGGAGGTCTTTAGGTCAGACAGCGGTTCATAACATGTAATTGGAAGGGGTGGAAAGTATTTGTATTTGGGCAAGTCCAATTGTAAGGGTAGTCCCTTAGGTAGACCCAGACTCTTGTCAGCTCCCAAGACTTGGGAGGGAAGTGCTGCTTGGCAGTGGACGGGGTGCCCTTTTCAAATACATCCACTGGTTACACCAGGCACTTTACAGGACACCTTTGGGAAGAAGGAAAGGGAAGTACAGGGTGAGTAGGTCCCTCACCCTCTTCACACAACTTCCCATGATCCATTTCTCTGGGGTTGTTCCCCAGTCTCCCTAGATAGCAGGTGCATGCCCCCAAATAGGATATTTATTTTTAGAGTGGGCACAAGGCAGGTGGGGAATGCCAAGCCGACTTGCCACTGAGCGTGGAGCCCAATGCTAGACTCCAGGACACCAAGATCATGACCTGAACTGAAACCATGTCAGATGCCTAACCAACTGAGCCACCCAGGTGCCCCAATCTGGTGCATTTTGAACCACTTCTTCCCCCCCACCCCTCTTTTAATCCACTGAGATCCTCTTAAGAAAAAGATTCACGGAAGGATTTGAGGCATACGTGAGGAAAAGGGAACTTGGCCAGGTGGGGGGGGAGGGGCCACAGTGCCCCACACACATCTATGCCCATGTCTCCCCTTTTACTTGCAGATAGCACCACGTGTGGCAAGTTTCAGAGTAAAAGCAAAATGTTGAGGGAGTTGGGAAACGGGAGAGCAGGACGCTGGAATGGTGGCCCTGAGCCCGTACTGCCCTCCAATTCATTGATGGGATTTGCTTGGGAGGTTCATTTCAGGACAGTCCCTGAATGTTCCCACCCCCTGAGCTGGAAAAGGGAGGGTGGGGGGTTCTGCTGAGTGTGGTTTAGTTGCTCCCTCATAGGTCAGCCTCTTTTAGCCCAGACTGCCCCTTCCCAGGGTGCTTCAGCCCTACCACCCTGCTGACTCCAGGCTCCTCTTGCCCACAGGTGGCCATCAGGACGACTTGCCCCATGTCCTCCACACCCATCTCTTGCATGGGCCCAACTTGCAGCGGAGTGAGCTAAGACCAGGTTGGGGCCGCCGTTTCCAGCATCTGTGTGAATCTTTACTGTGAACCCTGAGGGGGTGGGGGTGGGGGTGGGGGGCCTGCTTTGAAGGTCCCAGTGGACCCTCCACTATATCCGTCCTACCTCATGAAGAAGCAGGATTCCCAGCAATGGGCACAAGGAACTCTACCAGCTTCAGGCCCTCCTGGCCCTCCTGCTGCTCACTGCAGTTCTGGGCATCTGAGCCCTGTGGCCACTTCTTCCACCTTCAGTCCCAGCTGAGTGTCCAGGGTAGAGAGGAACAAGGAGATCGAGGCCAGTTCCTGGGTCAGCCTTTCACTCCTTCAACCACCATCTGCCAAGGCCTTGCCATGCAGACACTGACAAGGTGTGGTTTGGTAGGAGGGTTAGGGCCCCAGCGGGCTCAGTAATGACTCGATCTCAGGCATGTGAGTTCAAGCCCCACTTTGGGTGTAGAGATTATTTTAAAAATTTCTGTAAAGGGGGGCGCCTGGGTGGCTCGGTTAAGCCACTGCCTTCGGCTCAGGTCATGATCCCGGAGTCCCGGGATCGAGTCCCGCATCGGGCTCCCCCTTCTCTGTGGGGAGCCTGCTTCTCCCTCTGCCTCTGCCTGCCACTCCCCCTGCTTGTGCTCACTCTGTCTCTCTCTCTCTATGTCAAATAAATAAATAAAATATTTAAAAAAAAAAAATTTCTGTAAAGGGGGTCTTGGGACCACAGAAAAGAGATTGGTGAGCTGGACCTTGAAAGTCAAGGGAAAATTTGGGGTGCCTGGGTGGCTCAGTCGTTGAGCAGCTCCCTTTGGCTCGGGTCATGATCCCAGCTCCTGGGATTGAGCTCCACATCGGGCTCCCTGCTCAGCGGGAAGCCTGCTTCTCCCTCTCCCACTCCCCACACCCCCGCTGTGTTCCCTCTCTCGCTGTCTCTGTCAAATAAAAAAAAAAATTTTTTTTTTATTTATTTGACAGAGCACAAGCGGGGGAGTGGCAGGAAGAGGCAGTGGGAGAAGCGGGCTCCCCACTGATCAGGGATCCCAATGCGGGGCTTAATCCCAGGATCCTGAGATCATAACCCTAGCCGAGGACAGACGCTTAACCGACTGAGCCATCCAGGTGCCCCAAGCATCTGACTCTTGATCTCAGCTCAGGTCTCAATCAGGGTCGCAAGTTCAAGCCCCACATTGGGCTCCACATTGGGCCTGGAGCCTATTTAAAAAAGAAAAAGGAAAGTTTCACAGAGAAGGGGGGAAGAATCTCCCAAGTACAGAGAACAGCAAATACAAAGGTACAGAGGCCTAAACGTGTGTTGCATGCTGGGGAGTGAGTGTTCAGTGGTCCTCCAACCTAGGGTGGGAGGCACGACTGACAAGGTCAGGTAGCCCAGAGCCTAACTGTCTGCTAAAGAGCTTGGGCTTCATGCTTCGGGTGGTGGGGAGCCACTGCGGATTTTCAGGTGGGGTGATATACACAGTGCTGGTGCAGATGGGTTAGCCGAAGCCACGGTGGAGGCTGGGAGACCCTCACGGCTGTTGTGTTAGTCCAGTCACCGGAGTGAACCTGAATCTGGGCGGTGGCAGGGTGGCTGGGGAGAAGCCCACACCCTCAGCGGTTTCCGCGCTGACATCTGGCTGTCTTGTCAGACATGAGAAGGCAGTCGGGGCGGCCTGAACAAGCTGCCAGGGGCAGCAGGGCATGTGTGGTTCCCTCTCCCCTTGATGACCCCATGATGTCTGATCTGGAACCAATGGCAGCGTTGCTGCCCACCATCTAGTCCAGCCTCCACCACAGCCTCCCACTCCTCAAGGTTCCAGGCCTCCAGGCAAGAGGGCCGCTTCCTCCCCTCTTAGGGGCTTCCTGGGGGCTCCTGTAGCTCCAGCAGCAGGGCTATGCCCAGATCAGCACTGTAAGTGGGGCCGGAGAGGCTGTGACCTGGGACGAGGACCTGCCTGGCCTCTGTAACCCCTCTCCTCCGACAGTGGACCGTGCCGTCCATCGCTCTGAAGCCCCAGTACCTTTCCCACCAATTCCCCAGGCAACGTGGGAAGAGCCAGAGAGCCCCAGCCTCCACTTCCCTGGGCTCTTGGGGACCTCTTAAGGATTCGCTCCCTCCCCACAAACACAAAGTTGCCACAATGGTGTATCATCTGATTTCTGACCCAGGACCTTCTCTAGACACCATCTCCAGCCTCTTATTTTTTTTAGATTTTATTTATTTAGCAGCAGGAGACAGAGCGAGAGAGGGAGCACAAGCAGAGGGAGTGGGAGAGGGAGAAGCAGGCTTCCTGCGGAGCAGGGAGCCCGATGTGGGGCTCGATCCCAGGACCTGGAATCATGACCTGAGCCGAAGGCAGACGCTTCACGACTGAGCCACCCAGGCACCCCTATCTCCAGCCTCTTCATAGGAATCTCCACACCCCCAGGCTCCTGATGTTCTGTCTCCCATTTTTACCTGGTCATGCCAGTGGGAGAGAGATTCCAGGTGCCACCTGGCTGCCCTACACTCCTGCCTGGGTGGGCTCTCAACCTGCATTGTACCCTGACTAGTGAGGGCCCTGACTGACCACATGGCCCAGGGGCAAAGGACAGCAGGGTGACCCCTGAGGGTGGACACGGAGGCCAGGTCAGCTCTGGGGCCTGTGATGGTGACAGCAGTCCTCAGTCATGGTCCTCTTACTGTGTAGGGCAGGCTGGCCAGCAGGCCTGGTGTAGATAAGGCTCCAGGAAACCTCTTAAAAATATTCACTTGATTATTTAGTTTCGATTTATTGGATTTCTTTACCCTTTAGTGTAAGGTGACTATCGGCTTAAGATTTAAACATATCCATGGTGTGATCTTGTGGTTTATAATAAGAACTATGTATTTAGGGCCCCTGGGTAGCTCAGCTGGTCAAGCGCCTGCCTTTGGCTTAGGTCATGATCCCAGGGTCCATGATCCCATCGGGCTCCCTGCTCTGTGGGCAGCCTGCTTCTCCCTCTCCCTCTGCCTCTCTCTCAAATAAAATCTTAAAAAAAAAAAAAAGAAAGAAAGAAAGAGAAAGAAAGAAAGAAAAAGAAAAAGAAAGAAAGAAAAGAAAGAAGAAAAGAAAGAAAGAAAAAGAAAGAAGAAAAGAAAGAAAGAAAAAGAAAGAAGAAAAGAAAGAAAGAAAGAAAAAAAGAAAAAAGAAAGAAAGGAAAGAAAGAAAAAGAAAGAAGAAAGAAAGAAAAAAGAAAGGAAAGAAAGAAAAGAAAGAAGGAAAGAGGAAGGAAGGAAGGAGGGAGGGAGGGAGGGAGGGAAGGAAGGAAGGGAGAAAGAAAGAAAGAAAGAAAGAAAGAAAGAAAGAAAGGAAGGAAGGAAGGAAGGAAGGAAGGAAGGAAGAAAGAAGAAAGAAAGAAAGAAAGAAAGAAAAGAAAGAAAGAAGGAAAGAAGAAAAAGAAAGAAAGAAAGAAAAAGAAAGAAAGAAGAAAGAAAGAAGGAAGGAAGGAAGGAAGGAAGGAAGAAAGAAGAAAGAAAAGAAAGAAAGAAAGAAAGAAGAAAGGAAGGAAGGAAGGAAGGAAGGAAGGAAGAAAGAAAAAGAAAGAAAGAAAGAAAGAAGAAAGAAAGAAAGAAAGAAAGAAAGAAAGAAAGAAAGA
>NW_027397154.1:2404650-2421583 GCF_003265705.2 Callorhinus ursinus | reverse complement strand
AGATCTAATTGGCTCTATTAAGTAATTCGTGAATCAAGCATCATCCCATCCAGCAAGGAGAGGGCAACTCTGAGGAGTTGTACAAAAATGGAAGGGTTTTGTAGGAAGGAGGGTGAGGCAAAAAGTTCTTAGTAGAAGAGAGGACTGCTCCAGGCAAGGTCACCTTCCCTGGGGGGAAGGGCAGAGGGGTCTTAGCCTGCAGATGACCTCACCTTCCTTTGGGGGGGCGAGGAGGGTATGGGGAGGGCCCTTGTGACAGGTTGCCTGATTGGTGCTGACCAGAAAATTCCTGACTGACCAGTTAAAACTACATTTCTGGGGGAGGTTGAAACTACAATTAGGTTAAGTATAAAGCCCAGGTCTGGTGACTTGGCCTGACATAAGTGACCCCATCTTAGGCCCTTGGTTTTCCTTTCAACAGACCCTTGCCTGGTCTCCCTTACAGAGGTATCCAAGAAACCGCGGAAAGATGGATTCTAAAGTCCCTTTCAGGGGCGCCTGGGTGGCTCAGTTGGTGGAGCATGAATGAGTCTCTTGATCTCAGGGTGGTGAGTTCAAGCCCCACGTTGGGGGTAGAGTTTTTTGTTTTTTTTTTTTTACGATTTTATTTCATTTGGGGCGCCTGGGTGGCTCAGTCGTTAGGCGTCTGTCTTCGGCTCAGGTCATGATTCCAGGTCCTGGGATCGAGCCCCGCATCGGGCTCCCTGCTCGGCGGGAAGCCTGCTTCTCCCTCTCCCACTCCCCCTGCTGGTGCTCCCTCTCTTGCTGTGTCTCTCTCTGTCAAATAAATAAATAAAATCTTTAAAAAAAAAGATTTTATTTTATTTATTTATTTGAGAGAGAGAGATAGCGAGAGGGAGCACCAGCAGGGAGGAGAGGGAGAAGCAGGCTCCCTGCGGATGTGAGGCTTAATCCCAGAGTCCTGGGATCATGGCCTGAGCCCAAGGCAGATGCTTAACTAACTGAGCCACCCAGGCACCCCAGGCATCTGACTCTTGATTTTGGCTTCAAGGGCCATGATCTCAGGGTCATGAGATCGAGCCCACATCAGGACCCATGCTCAGCGGGGAGTATGGGACTCTGTGCTCCCCTCTCCACTCTCTTTCAAATAAATAAATAAATAAAATCTAAAAAAAAAAAATGTTGTTTATCTGAACTTCAAATTTACCTAGTGTCCCAGAATTTTTCTGATTGTTCTGTTTTCCAAATCTCACAACCTTACTTCAAAAAGGTACCTGAAAGGACTGTGGCCCAACTTGGGAGCATTTTGTCTAGACACTGAGCCACTATCCTTTCCCTGCCCAGACCAGCCCTGTTCTCTCTCCAGTACAGGCCTCAAGGACTTAGCCCTTATTCCTTCCTCTTCAACACTGTCACCATGCTCTATCCTCTGGGCTTCCTCCTCGCTAGGCCTGACTGTGGAGCAGGCTAGTGACCCTAGCTACCCTCGTCCCGTTGCTGACTCCCATAATAAGCCTCCAGCCTCTCAGGAGACTTTTAGCTCTAATCACTAGAGGGAAAGATACAGAGAAATAAAGATAATGAACAACAAAAAGTGTACAAGGCTTTAAAAGTTACCACACTTGGAGCCTCAAGTTCCCAGCTGTGGACTACCACTCTCCCACAGTGATTTAAACACCTCTTCTTTTATTCCTGAGGATGAAGCTCAAGGCTGAACATTCTGGTGCCATTTATCTCTGGGGACCCCTTTGCCCTCCAGGAGCACACACACCTTACCTCAGGGCCACAGGACTGCAAGCCACTGGAACACTCCAGAGCTTAAGAGACTGTGCCCTTTGTTGAGAATTCGACAAGACATGTAAACTCTGGAAAGCCATGAAAACACAACAAAACTAAGGAAACTTTTTGAAGGAAAGAAAAAATGAAAATATTGTAGGTTTTAAGTTTTGCTTTACTGTGGCAAAATGCACATAAAATTTACCACTTTAACCATTTTTAAGTGTACAGTTCATTGCCATTAAGTAAATGCACACTACTGTGTCATCATTACTCATCTCTAGAACTTTTTAATCATCCCACACTGAAACTCTAACCATTAAACAGTAATTCCCCTGGCAACCCTGTTCTGATAGAGACCTAAAACCATATTTTATCTTCATGAATTTGACCGCTTTGGGTATTTCATGTAATAACCAGACAGTATTTGTCCTTCTGCTCTGCTTATTTCACTCAGCATAGTCTCCAAAGCTCATCCACATGGTGGCATGTATCAGAATTGCATTCCCTTTTAAGACTTAATAATACTCCTATGCAGTTTTGTAGACACTAGGGTGCCATTAAAAAAGTACACTCTCCAAGTTAGAAATCTTTAACTATATATACTATGAATACAATCCGGCTAGCATGGGAGGGCTAAGCGCAACCGGGGAGACAAGCATTTCTTTTTCACCTCCGCAGAACACCAAAGATAGCCGCCCTCAAAATTGCTCCTCCCAGCCCCCCGGAGGTCTGGAGACGCCCCCCAACACCGCCTCTCCGGGGCCTCCAAGGAACTGCCGCTCCGCCCGCCCCGCCCCCGATCGCGCAGACTCGGTTTCCCAGAAGTCCCCAGGTTGGGTCCAGCCGGCAGCTCCCGGACGTCCCCTGGTGGCGCACTTCAGAGCGACTCCAGTTCCCGGCGGCCCGCGCGGCACGTTCCCGGCGGAAGGGCTGCTCATGATGGCTGCGGCTGGTTCCGCCGCTGTGTCCGGGGCAGGGACCCCAGTGGCGGGTCCCGCAGGCCGCGACCTCTTCGCCGAGGGGCTCCTCGAGTTCCTGCGACCGGCTGTGCAGCAGCTGGACTCTCACGTCCACGCCGTCAGGTCCGAGAGGGAGGGGCGGGGCGGGGCCGCTCCCCGGGGGAAAGGGGGCCTGTGCCGGAAGGGGCGGGGCCTGTGCCGGAAGGGGCGGGCCTGTGCCGGAAGGGGCGGGGCCTGTGCCGGAAGGGGCCAGTCCCGGCTGGGACTGTCGGGAGGCCCGGCCGGTGGGCGGGAAGCCGCGGGTGGTGATGGCTTCCTCCGGCGCTTGGGGAGTCCCTCGGGGACTGGGTTTTTCGAGTCCCATTAACGGACAGTGTGGGCCTCGTACTTCTTTGCAGAGAGAGCCAGGTAGAGCTACGAGAACAAATTGACAACCTAGCTACTGGTGAGTCAGCACCCCCTAGACCAGCGACACTGCCACGCATTTTAGGGCCTCGTGTTTAGCCGAGCTCGGGGTGGGTTTCGGTCGTATGCTTCCAGGGCTTCGGGGCTGCAGTGGATTCCTGCTTTCCTGAGTTTCTAGTGGCCGGCCCGTGTGGGTGCAGGCGTGTTTGCATCCCATTTACCAGCCTGCTCTCCCTACGAACGTGAAGGGAACCATTAGGTGTTAGTTGCCCCTTCCTTCCATCCCCCAGAACTGTGCCGAATCAATGAGGATCAGAAAGTGGCCCTGGACCTCGACCCCTACGTGAAAAAGCTACTTAATGCCCGGCGCCGAGTTGTCTTGGTCAACAACATTCTCCAGAATGCGCAGGTAAAAGAATTCCCCGCCAGCAGGGATTCTTTACAAGTCCTCTGGGACATCCCAAAGTCCCCAGCGCAGTGAAAGGGAGTTAACTAGAGTCAGGCGTGATAGAACTCTTGTTCTCAGTACCCAGCTGCTCTCCTGTATTGTTAAATTCCTTAGCGTTAGAGCAAGCCCAAGGTATTTCCCAGCACCTAGTTGACAGGGAGTGCTGAAGCCTTTCACAGAGCAGTTATAATTCAAAATCTTGTCTTGTAGGAACGGCTGAGGCGGCTAAACCACAGCGTGGCCAAGGAAACAGCCCGCAGGAGGGCAATGCTGGATTCAGGAGTTTACCCGCCTGGTTCCCCAAGCAAGTAACAGGCCAGAAGATGGGACCCATGCATTGCCTCAGAGTAGCACAAGTACTGTTCCGGAGCTGCCTTGCTTCCTCCAGGACTCCTCCCTGCAGACCTTGGGACATCAAAAAGGCAGCCCTGTTGTTTCTCCTTGAAGCACTTAAGTCTTACCTGTTTATATGGGGTCCCAAAGAAACCTGTATACAGCAGGACTAATGATCCCAAAGGACTTATTATGGCTCTTGCTTCCAAGAATGAGCTGAGGCCTCTACATACTCAAGACCCAGCTCCTCTACCTTCAGGCCTAGTTCTGTTCTGTTGCATGTCCTCTACTTGTGACTTTTTTCCTTTGTTTACAGAGGATTTGGAGAAGAGGGCAGGCAAAGTCAAGGGAATGACTCCTGTCTACCCTCTTTTGTTGATTGCACTTGGCTTGAATATATAGCAGTACTGCTAGAACCATATAATCCAATAAATGCTTAAAACAGTTTTAGTTTACTCTGGTATATGGAAAGGATCCAAGAGTCTTTGTACTTTAATTCAAATGTAACTCCAAATTGTGATCTAGTGTTTACAATGAGAAGACTCAAGTATCACTTTCACTGAAGAATGCAGAAAGCAGAAAAGTTGCCAGATGCCAAGGAAAAACAAGACCAAGAGCCCTACTAGGAAGTACTTTAATCATTTTTCTTAGGGGAAAAAAAAAAATCGACACTAACAGTTCACAACATTTCAACAACAAAGTACTGGTTGAGAGAGGTTTCCAGGAACTAGGTTCTCTGAAGTCTTAGGAAGAAAAGCTGGTATCCTGCTTCATTATAGGTGGATGGCATAGGTCATAAATGGGAGACTTCTGGCTACTGAGCCAATCAGAACCCAGTGGAATGACACTTCCTTCTATAGAGTTTATTTTCTCTGTCTCCCCTATCCCTCAGAAATGCCACCATATAAAGCCCAGTAGCAGTTAGTTAGGCTGCAGTCTTCCCCTTGGAAAAGAAAGAGGGTGAAGAGAAAGGAAGTTCACTCCTGAGTCTCCATGCTTTCCTCTTCCTCTCCTTGAGGTGGTTCTTCTGTATTCTCCTCCTCTTCCTCCCCTTCCTTCTTCTCTGGTGGCTTCTCATAAGCCTTCTCTGAAGGTGTCACTATCACTCCATCCCAGGTAGATATTTCAGAAGCAAGATCTAGAAAAGAAAAAGTGACTTCAGGCCAAGTAGCCCAGCATACAAGTCATGATCTATACAGTAGAAATATCAAGACATCTGAGTAGTGCACTACATCTTTGGAGACCACAGAGTAGCATAAAGAACCCCTGACCCACAGTGATCACTCACAGCTGGCATCACCCTCCTGGCCAAGAATCTTCCGAAAACCACCATGTGAGAGGATTCGGACCAGAGTCTGGGCTGTGTAGCACACCATGTCCTAAAGGAGAGCAAAGTGAGAGTAAACTAGCAAGATGAATCAAAGTACCTTATCTGATGAACGTTCTCATGAAAAAAAAGATGAAGACAACTTAATTTCAAGACCAAAGTCTGTGAGAACCCCTAAATCCTGACCCCTAAAGACCACATTCCCTTTGCCTTCTGACCTGGAGTAGTCGAGTGGGGCACAACAGACCGTATCAGAGCTGTCCCAATACCTGTTGTTCCAGAGTCATGACTGTGTGTACTCTGAAGTTGCCACTCTCACAGGGGTCAGTGATACCCACTGACCCTGGCAGGAACAGTCCTGCAGCCAGAATCTGTAAGCAACGCCTGAAACACATAAGAACATTAAGAGAACACAGAAGACAACTTACATCCAGCCCCAAACCCAAAGCAGCTTGTTATACCTGTATGCCACATTTAGGGCCAAAGGCTGTCTGGTGGGATTGTTCATCACGGCATAGTGCCCCTAGAAAATAAACAATCTGGTAGGTGTGCCATAAACTTGGCATAACTAGCCAAATAAACGTAAACTTTATTTTTTAAAGATTTTATTTATTTATTTGACAGAGAGCGAGAGAGGGAACACAAGCAGGGGGAGTAGGAGAGGGAGAAGCAGGCTTCCCCGCGGAGCAGGGAGCCCGATGTGGGGCTCGATCCCAGGACCCTGGGATTACGACCTGAGCCGAAGGCAGACGCTTAACGACTGAACCACCCAGGCGCCCCATAAACGTAAACTTTAAACCATCAAAGAGAAAACCGGTTATTGAGGCCTAGCTATAAAGTTCAGAAGTATTCTGAAATGGCTGTTCATTCAGTAATTTCCTCTCGTTATCACAGTATTGAAATGACATCAGTAACAAAAAGGCATAGGGGCAGCCAATTATTCAATTGAATACTCTAAAAACCTAAGGAAGTAATAAACCTTGAGTATTTACTGGATTACCTGCCCACCATGAAATTTATTTTCAGCTTCACCGAATTTCAGACCCTGGTAGGTTTCAGAATAACTACTGTTAAAAGAGGGATGAGCAGGAACTCCCAACTGCCCTTCTTCACTTACGAGTAGGTCAAGGATCCAGGGTGTGAGGGGCTCAAAGCCAGGAAAACGAATCCTCAGGTCTTTCAGCAGTCTGATGAGAACTTTAACTCTGAAGGTAAGAGGGACCCAGAGATTAAAAGGAGTAAGATCATGTGCTTCCATCCCTGAGGTACAGAGCTGATGCTATTTCCAAAACTACACATTTCTGTTTCGTTCAATCTAAATTTGTTAACCCACCCCACCACCACCACCAAAAAACAACCCTGACTTACAGCCAAAAAAGTTCTAACACAGGAAGTATGGGGCATCTGGCTACTCACCGCTAATTAGAAGGATTAGATTATTTTAACTCAGAATAGTGACTCACGTGGACTGAGAAGCATTTTCCTCAAACCAACGGGCATGTCTGATGGCTGCTAAGGCACTCTGCAACACCTTGATATCCACTAGAAGACAAGCAGGACAGACCACACTGAAGCACTCCATCATTAAGCAATTCAACCCTGTTGCCATAGTCCAAGAACTTGGAAGGAAGACAGGATAACTTCCTAATTTCTTAAACCACCCCATGTTCCTCAGATCAGCAGGCAAATCACTTGTCCAAAAATCACTACTCCTCCCCCAAATCAAATCTACAAGCATGCAAGATCCACCACTTTCTCCAAGAGCCTACTCCCTCCATAAATATTTCCTCAGTCCTTCTTAAGTCCTCCACTCCAGGTGCTTTCTTAGCCATCCCCTGTGACAATTTCACTAGCAAGCTGGTAAAACTCCCCACATTACAGAGGGGGACAACAAAGTCTGGTCAACTTAGGTCCAGAAGGTTTCACGTGGAATAGCAACAAGCTAATAAGTAAACTCAACAACAACCTCATACCATGTTTTGATTTTCCCCCAACTATCCCAGCAATAGAAAAAAAAAAAACTAACAATGGAGTTCTGGGTCCAGTTTTCGGAGATTGGGTGGCACTGTTGTAATGAGAATCTTCACCGTAGCATCAGAAGAACTGATCTCAAAGCCAGTTTCATTGGTCAGCATGGTCAAAACTGAAAGAAAATCAAAAGCTGTAACCTTCCCGTTTCCTTTAGATGACCAGAGGTAAATCTACAGTGGGAGTAGGGGAACAGATGGGTTTTTAAAAATAGCAATAGTCCAGGGCGCCTGGGTGGCTCAGTTGGTTAAGCGACTGCTTTCGGCTCAGGTCATGATCCTGGAGTCTCAGGATCGAGTCCCGCATCAGGCTCCCTGCTCAGCGGGGAGTCTGCTTCTCCCTCTGACCCTTCCCCCTCTCATGTGCTCTCTCTCTCTCAAATAAATAAATAAATAAAATTAAAAAAAAAAAAATAGCAATAGTCCAGGGGCGCCTAGGTGACTCAGTCCACTGGGCGTCTGACTCTCAGTTTTGGCTCGGGTCCTGATGTCAGGGTCCTGAGATCAAGCCCCATGTTGGCTCTGCACTGGGCGCACAGTCTGCCTGTCCCTCTCCTTCCCCCTCTGCCCCTTCTTCCCTGCGAACGAGCGAGTACTCTCTCTCAAATAAATAAATAAAATCTTTAAAAAAATATTAAGAGTCCAGAATGAGGATTCAGAATACAATTTTAAAAGTAAGAGAAGGGGCATCTGGCTGGCTCAGTGGGTAGAGCATGGGACTTTTGATCTCTGGGGTGTGAGTTCAAGCCCCATGTTGGGTGTAGAGATTACTTAAACTTTAAAAAAATAAAAAGTAGGCGTGCCTGGGTGGCTCAGTTGGTTATACATCTGACTCTTGATTTTAGCTCAGGTCATGATCTCAGGGTTGTGGGACCGAGGTCTGCATCTGGCTCTGCACTCAGCATGCAGTCTCTGCTTGTCCCTCTTCCTCTGCCCCTCCCCCTGCTAAGTAGGTAAAATCTTAAAAAAAAAAAGTAAGGGTGCTTGGGTGTCTGCCTTTGGCTCAGGTCACGATCCCGGGATCCTGGGATCAAGTCCTTTATCAGGCTCCCTGCTTCAGAAGGAAGTCTGCTTCTCCCTCTCCCTCTGGTGCTCCCCCTACTTGTGCTCTCTCTCTCTCCCTCTCTTGCTCTGTCAAATAAATAAATAAAATCTTAAAAAAAAAAAATAAAAAAACAGTAGCCTTGACCATTAAAAAAAAAAAAAAAAGTAAATAAAAGTAAAGGAGATGAACAGAATTTTGAACACTAGAGATCGCTGCCGAAAACTTCCCAACCATAAAACTCTACATTCACTCTTCCTTCTAGGCTGACCTAACTTTGTTAAAAGTGTACTTGTAATTATACACCTGGCTCCTGTGACCATTAAATACATGTTCAGCAACAAACTCAAACCTTCAGAAGGATCCTGTGCTCTTAGGCTTTCCACAACTTTGTTCCCTAGGGCAGCAACAGCTTCCACTAGATTGAGAGAAAGAGAGACCATGAACATTATAACTATTTAAGGACTTTCTATACATCTCTACATTACTCCACCCTCTGATTTCTGCCCCACATGCAAGGATGGAGCAACGGCAAGCAAGAATAAACACTTTTACAAGGGGAAACTAACACTTGAACACAGAAACTGGAAGGCTCAGGGAACAGGATACCTCCTATAGCCACACACCCCCCCCTTTTTTTTTTAATAGTAGGGTTTCTCATCAGTGGCACTAATCCCATTTTGGGCTGGATAATTCTGTTTGAGGGTCAGAGAGTAGAGTATGTCCTGTGCACTGATCTCTACTCCTTTGATGCCAGTAGCCCAAACTGTCTCCAGACACTGCCACATATCCCATGGGAGACAAAAATCACCAAATGAGAAACACTGCCTTGTAGTAACTAGCCATACATTCTTTCGGACACGTGGTCCAGACTTTGTCCCTTATTACCTCAACACACATTAAATAAATAAATTTCCCATTTGTCTTCCAAACAAATCTTTCTCACAAGAAATTTGGGCTTTAGGGGCACCTGGGTGGCTCAGTTGGTTAAGTGGCTGCCTTTGGCTCAGGTCATGATTTCATGGGTCCTGGGATCGAGCCCTGTGTCGGACCTCCCTGCTCATTGGGGAGTCTGCTTCTCCCCACCAAACCCCCCCCCCACTCATGGCTCATGCTCTTTCTCTGTCAAATAAATAAAATCTTTAAAAAAAAGAAAAGGAAAAGGAAAAAGAAAAGAAATTTGGGCTTTAAAGATCCCTATGCCTCAAACTCAACTCTCTGCTCCTGTGGCCAGAAAGAGGTACACTCACGTGTTGGCAGAATCTTTAGGATTACCACCAGGTCAGCCACATTGTGTCCTGTAGTCATTGTTCCCTTTTTATATGATCCCACCTGTCGGACTTCTTCAATTTGCTGTTGGAAAAGGGATTTCAGGGGGGAAAAAAAAGGTAGAAGTGAAAAAGACTGTCTAGGGGCGCCTGGGTGGCTACTGGTTAAGCATCTGAGTCTGAGTCAGCTGGGGTGGTGGTCTCAGGGTCCTGGGATCTGTCTGCATCGGGTTCCCCACTCAGCAGGAATTCTGCTTGTCCCTCTGCCCCGTCCCCCCTTGTGCTCATGCTCTCTCTCAAATAAATAAGATCTTAAAAAAAAAAAAAAGACTGTCTAGTTCCTCTCAGAATTCAATTACCCAGATTCAGAAGTAGCAGAAGTCAAATCATATCCCAAAACCACCACATGAAAAGCCTAATACATTATGGCTAACTGGTAACACTGATACAAGTCTTGTCCCCAAGATCACCACTACAAAGGAATTCACTGTACTTTCCTTCCTATTTAGGCTTGGCTTTGGAGAGTAAGTAACTGACGAATTAAGATATGGGCACCTAGGAAACACTACCCACACTACCAAGGCTGCCCTTTCCCATGACTCAATCATTAAAAACTCACCACTTCAAAAGTCCCTGGAGCCACAATCAAATTATCAATCACATTGTTTATTTTCGTCACCAGAGAAAGGATAGAGGCCTGAAAAACAGCAGGAAACAAAAATATCCTAAAGTGAAACATAAACAACTTCTCAGAGTTTGAGTATTTTCCCCTAATCTCTTCTACACAAGCTGAATCAGTATCTACATAGGGCTCTGAAAACACTCTGACCTTCTGGCCTTGAATATGCCAGAAGACAGTAACTTTCTGACCCAAAGACAGGTCTCCCCAGTAAAGATATAAATGCAGGGGTGCCTGGGTGGCTCAGATGGTTAAGTGTCTGCCTTCGGCTCAGGTCATGATCCCAGGGTCCTGGGATCGAGTCCCGCATCGGGCTCCCTGCTTGGTGGGAAGCCAGCTTCACCCTCTCCCTCTACTGTTCCCCTTGCTTGTGCTCTCTGGTCTCTGTCAAGTAAATAAATAAATAAAATCTTTATATATATATATAAATACATATGTAATCTGTTTATATAATCCAGCTGGCACTCTCCCTCTACCCACAGTGAGAAATGAGGAGAATTAAGCCTTTGTGGAGTTTAGACTCTGGTAACAGTAACCTCACCAGGAGTTAGTCACTTCTCTAGCTTTCTTAGAGAAATCTCATGAAGAAAGCCAAAAGAATATACCTGTTCAGCAGAATTAGGAGCAAGGTCCTGATTCCTCTTCAGCAAGGCCTCACTGAAGGAAGTTTCATCAGGTGCTGGCTTGACCCGGGGGAAGGCCATTTCACACTAAACCAGAAAGAAACAATGATATAGTATTTATCAAAAGTACTATACAGGAGAGATCATTTTCTCCATTGCCACAACAGAAACAAATGAAAATAGAAAATCCTATATTTGTTTTTACTCCCTAAGATATTCAAACCAGGGGCGCCTGGGTGGCTCAGTCGTTAAGCGTCTGCCTTCGGCTCAGGTCATAGTCCCAGGGTCCTGGGATCGAGCCCCGCGTCGGGCTCCCTGCTCCGCGGGAAGCCTGCTTCTCCCTCTCCCACTCCCCCTGCTTGTGTTCCCGCTCTCGCTGTGTCTCTCTCTGCCAAATAAATAAATAAAATCTTTAAAAAAAAAAAAAGATATTCAAACCAGGATACCTGTGGGAAGGACTAGCCATGATTTAGGCTCTCACTGCTTTTACACTAACAGATGAAGCAGAGACAGTTAACTATGCAGAACAAAGATTACAATCCTGTCACTGTCAGCAGTAGCCCAAGAATTATCTTCCCCACCGTGTTCACGCACAGCTGACTCAAAACCCCAACTCCATTCACCGCTCCCTTTTGGACTCGCAGCACTATTTGGTCTCCCCAACAGAGATGCTGGGTTCCGGGAAACTACAAGTCAACAGTGGGTACTCACCAAGTAGAAATCAAATGGAATATGTGGCACAAAGGGCCTGAACCTAAAACAAGAAAAACAATCCAAATTACTCATCCAAAAACTCAAATGGCTTAGCGTCACGAGGTCGAAGTCGTTTAGCCAGAGCCGAAGGGAGAGCGTGCCGAACGACGGCGGGATCCCCCAAGAGCGGGAGCCCGAGTCCTCGGCCAGCGCGAGTCGCCTGACGGAAGCTAACGCGCGCGGGGACGCGGAGAACTCGCACTCACCCTCCTCCGGGGCCTCCTCGGGAACCAAAGCGCCCGCCGCGACCACGGCCTCGGTCACCCCTAGAAAGGCAGGGATTTCCACTCGTCTGCACTCAGCCGAAGGCACCTCCACGGCGCTGCACTTCCGCCCCCTCATCCCCAGTGCCCCGCCTCAGACACCGCGTCCTGTGATGAGCACCCCAGGGGCCCCGGGACGCGGCAGCTCCACACCCCGCACAGACCAGAGCGGCCGCTCCTGGATCGCGGGAGGGGTAAACCCTGTGTCCCCCGGAGCCGCCATCCCCCGTCGGGACGCGCCCCCGGCGCCCGTCTGCCCGGCCCTCCGGCCTCAGGCGGCCCCCGGACACGCGGCCCCTTCGGGGATTCCGGCTCCCGTCGGCCCACCTCCCCCAAAGTTTTCGGGAAAATACGCTAGCCCTGCTCAGAACACCCCAGTACCCTTACCTCATGGCGCCTAAAGCCCGAACAATGGAGGCCTCACCAACCGCCCCTCTCCTCAGAGGAGCAGACACTGGAGACACGGCTTGTCCGCGCGTGCCAACAAGCTCTGGCGCGATTGGCTCCCGCCCTACCCCGCCGCTACTGCCCATTGGCTTACTTTGGCAGACCAGTCTGCGAGCCAATAGGAAACGCCTGCTGTGTCAGAAATTAGCCAATAACAACAGATTTAACGGTAGCGACAATTTTTTTTAAACTGGACACTAGATGGCGCGATATGGAGAAGGCACGGTACAGCTTTCTTTAGGAACCCAAAGAATGCCGTTTCTGAGGCAGCAGAGTGGCGCAGCGGAAGCGTGCTGGGCCCATAACCCAGAGGTCGATGGATCGAAACCATCCTCTGCTAAAAGGTGCTCCTTTTTTTCTGCTTACCCTTAAGTGCTTATAACCACCCACTTACTTTTTCCTTCTTCAAAAATGCAGGCTTTAGAACCGTTTTTGCCATCAGCAAGTGAAGGGAATAGGAAGGGACCTTAGGCAACACTACATGCCTGGGGGTTCACCGACGGCCAGAAACCTGAGGCAGGAGAAGCGTATTATACAGATTGAATCAGAGGGAAAAGCACTGATGATGACGGGCTAGAAGTGAAACACGCAGCCTTAGAAAGAGAGTTCAGAAAAAGCGAGCGGGGAGGGGACGAGGACCCGCCAGAGCCCGCGCAACGTCGCCGCCCCCCCCGCAGGCCCGCCCCCGAGGGGCAGGCGGCTCCCGCCCTGAGTGCGCAGGCGCTGTCCCCTACGTTCGAATGGCGGCGCCCGGGTTGCTGTTTTCGTCCCTCCTGAGTCATTTTTCTCGGGCTTCTCGCCTTCTTTTGCGCTGATTATGTTTATTTCCTTCCCCGCCCTTGTTAATTGGAGGTTAGGCACTTTTTCTACTATTTTAGCGTACTCTAAAAATGACAACATGCGGCAGCAGCTTTTTGCCCACGGGTCCTGTCCCCACGCTTTAATAAAATCACCTTTTTGCATCAATCAATCAATCAATTGATTAAAATAAAAATTACAACATGCATCCTTGACTTAGCAAGGTCTAATTGTGTGCAATACTTTTGCCCTCCTGGTGAAAAATGCAGAGATAATTTAATTGTTTACCGCCATCACACACACCCCCAAGAATTATATGCTATTGCTGTTGTGTAATTCTTTTAAGGACTTTACTGATGTATAATTTATTACAGCAAAATGCACAGATCTTAAGCTTTCATCTCGATTAATTTTGAGTAATGTATTCCGTCCATGTAACCATCACCCAGATTAAGGCGAAGAACACTTCTATCACCTCAGAAAGTTTGCTCTTGACCCTTTACCCGGCCCCTAGAGGCAATCATGATTCTGATTTCCAGATAGATTAGGTTTGTCTGTTCTTGAACTTCACATAAATGGACTCACACTGTATGTACTCGATTTTTTTTTTAATCTATTTGACAGTGAGATAACCAGGGCAGGAGCAGGAGCAGGGGGAGTGGGAGAGGGAGAAGCAGACCTCCCGCTGAGCAGGGAGCCCGATGCGGGGCTCGATCCCAGGACCCTGGGACCATGACCTGAGCGGAAGGCAGACGCTTAACGACTAAGCCACCCAGGCGCCCCTGTATGTGCTCTTTTTTTTTGTCTAGTTTCTCTTGCTTGACACGTTTCAAGATTCTTCCACGTTTTTGCATTTATCAGCAATTTGTTGATTTTTATTTATGAGCAGCATTCCTTTACATAAATATATCGACTCTCCTGTTCAACCATTCTCCAACTGGCTGGGACACACAGGTACACATTTGGGTTGTTAACACTTTGGAGCCATTATGAATAAAGCTGCTTTATTCAGCTGCTTTATTTTTGTACAAGATTTGTGTGGCCAGATGTATCTGTTTCTCTTGGTAGATGTAGATGTGTACATTATTTAAATTCTGTATATATTTTCTTTCTTCCTTCCTTTTTGAAAGTAAGCTGTATGCCCAAAGTGGGACTCAAACTCAGGAGCCTGAGATCAAGAATCAGGGCTCCACCGACTAAGCCAGCCAGGTGCCTTTGTTTTTGAAGGACATTTTCTCTGGATAAGGAACTCTAGCTTGGAAGTTATTTGCCTTCAGCACATTTACTATATTATTTTACTATCTTTGGCTTCCACTTTTGCTGTGAAAAAAAAATTTTTTTTTTGCCAACCTAATGGTTGCTCTTTTGAAGGTAATCAGTCCTCTTTTTTTCTATTTTAAAGATTTTGCCTTTGATTTAATCTCCTGCCATTTCATCTTGATGGGTCAAAATATGGACTTTTTAAATCTTACTTGAGGTTTGTTGAACTTCTTGAATCTGTGGGGCTTTTTTATTCCCCCTACTTCCTGGGCTCCGAATAAAGATATGTCAGATTTTTTCACAGTATCCCTCTTGTCTCGTTGAATCCATGCTTCATTCTGGGTAGTTTCTTCGTTTTTTCTTCCAATGCATTACTTGCTCTTGAGTCTGACCTACTCTTAAACCTATTGGTTAATTCTTAATTTTGGCTTTTTAGTATTTTGGGGTGTGAATTTTCTATTCACTTCTGATTTACTGGACTCCAAGGTTTCCCCCAGGAATACAGCTTTCAGGATCCTAACCTCAAAGCGGAAGATGGTTTGCCAGGTTTCTCACCTTTGGGGACATTTGGACTATAATTTTTGTCTCACTTGCCCTACACAGCCCATTTTCTGCCTCCAGTTCTCATCTGCAAAAGACCCCAGGGTAAAAGCAGTTCTACTGCTGATCTCACCTCTATGCTTTCCTGTTTCTATGCTTTCCTCTTTCATGTTCTCAACACCAATAATTCCTCAGTGTCTTATTAGTGCTTTGAGTTTTTAAAGTATTTCATCTAACATTTTTAGTCATCTTCAGCTCAAGCAAATTGTTCAGTCCACCATTGTTGAAAGAGGGGTTCAATTACTAAATTAGGTTTCAGGTGTAGTCATTTCTCCTGAGCTCCACTCCACTAATCCAATGGCACGTTGAACACCTCCACTTGGGGCTCTACAGGCACCTCACACCAATAAACTAAAATTGTTATCACCCCCCCACACTCAAAACCTGTTTTTTCAGCTCTTCAGCAAATGGGTCAATGTCACCTAAACTTCAGTCATTTGTATATTGTCTTCTCTTCTTGAAGTCCAATTGATTCTACTTATAAAACATCTCTCTATAGTCAACAATATTACGCACTTAAAAAGTTGTTAAGAGGGGGGTGTGCCTGGGTGGCTCAGTCGGTTTCTTCAGCTCAGGTCATGATCCTGGGGTCCTGGGATCTAGGGGGCATTGGGTTCCTGCTCAGCGGGGAGGCTGCTTCTCCCTCTGCCCTTCCCCCTGCTCATTCTCTTTCTCTCTTGCTTACTCACTCTCTCAAATAAATAAGTAAAATCTTAAAAAAAAAAAAAGGGGGGCACCTGGCTGGCTCAGTTGGTAGCACATGAGACTCTTGGTCTTGGGGACATGAGTTTGAGCTCCAAGTTGGGGATCGTTTACTTAAAAAAATAAAGGGGGCATTAAAAAAAATTTAAGAGGGTAGATCTCATGTTAACTGTTCTTAATACACACACACACGCACACACACATGAAAGGACAGAAGGAAACATTTGGAGGTGATGGATATGTTTATTATCTTGATATTATGGTGATGGTTTCACAGGTGTATACATATGTCCAAACTCATCAGTCGTATACATTAAGTATGTACAGTTTATGCCATATCAATTATACCTCAATAAAACTAGTTTTTTTTAAGTCCCCCCCAAAAAAAGTTTCCCAGTCTCCTATCTATCTGTATTAGCCTCTGGAGCACCCCATACAGGACAGACATCATGCCTATCACACAAAAGTTTGCATGACCTGCCCTCTGCTGCCCTCTCTTGCCTCTCCTCAGTCATTCCTTTTTTTATGATTTTTATTTATTTGTCAGAGAGAGAGAGAGAGCACAAGCAGGGGAAGCCGCAGGCAGAGGGAGAAGCAGGCGACAGTGGGCTTGATCCCAGGACCTTGGGGTCATGACCTGAGCCGAAGGCACCCAGGCGCCTCTCTCCTCAGTCATTCCTACAAGCACACACCTTACATCATGGATCAGGATTGAAAATATAAGCTCCTACACCAGCCAGGCAGGTAAAGCAAATGAGTGAACAGGATGAATAGGAACTGTGATGAACTAGACTCAGCTCAAGGAAGGGATGCAGGCCTTAGCTATTGCCAGCTCTCTAATATTTCAAGACAAGTCAGAAATCCAAATATTTGTGTGTCATCTGCTAATTTCTTTTTCTTTTTTTTTTTTTTAAGTGAGCTCTATGCTCAATTTGGGGCTTGAACTCAGGACACAGAAATCAGGAGTCCCACCCAGGGTGCCTGGGTGGCTCAGTTGGTTGAGCATGGACTCTTGATTTCAGCTCAGGTCATGGTCTGGGGGTCCTGGGGTTGAGCCTTGTGAGGGGCTCTGTGCTCAATGGGGAATCTACTTGAGGTTCTCTCTCTCCCTCTGCCCCTCCCCGCCCCGTTTTCTTTCTCAATCTCTCTCTACTAAATAAATAAATCTTTAAAAAATAAAAGAAAGAAAAAAGAGAGAAAGAAAGAGAAAGAAAGAAGAAAGAGAAAGAAAGGAAGAAAGAAAGAAAGAAAGAAAGAAA